>NC_092337.1:456909642-457213928 GCF_046630445.1 Rutidosis leptorrhynchoides | reverse complement strand
TGAAAATGCGTTGTTTTACTCTGTTGTGTACATAAGATAAACTGCAAACATATATACATATTTTTGAAGTTTGGTATATTACCCCACATTCAAAAATTATTAAAATCTAAGAATAAAAGTTAGACAATTATAAAAACTATTACAAAATTAACATAAGTATTAAACGTATCAATCATTACAAATTACAAAAAAAAAAAACTAAGTAGACTAGGGATGATATTGATACCAATAGGGGTTCCAGGCATAACCATAGGTGCTATAAAATGCTTCGGCAGGGTTATACGTAGGATACGGTGGTTGCATCTCAATAGACCAGGGAGGGAATATGGGTTTTGGTGTAGGAATATAGTTTCTACCTATATGGTTGGCAATGAACTATGATTTGGTTCTGATGAACTTGCCAATCTTCAAATGCTCTCTATCTAGCATTTTCGTACTCCTGTGAAGCTATAAACCTTTGCATTTCTTGCATCTCATTTCCCCCTCCTACATTACCTTGCTGTTGGTTTCTCTCAACCTGTGGATGTCTACCATGGTATTGTACTGCGGCGTTATTTCGCCTCTTCAAAACTTTCGCACCATGGTATACATTTAAACCTATAGTATCGCGGGGTTCTGGTTCTTCGACTAATAATCCCCCCCGACTTATATCCACACCGAGATATTCAGCAATCAAAGTAATAAAAATACCACCTCCTATTATGCTATGCGGTCTCATCCCCCTAACCATAGCTGATAAATAATAACCCACACAATATGGTATACTTACAGCGCTTTGTGGGTCTCGAATACACATATGGTAAAACAAATCCTGTTCATTTACCTTTTCCTTGTTCTTACCTCTTTGTGTAATCGAATTAGCTAAAAACCTATGAATCACTCTTAATTCTGCTCTATCTATATCCAAATAAGAGTAATTTCCCCCTTTGAATCGGTGATGGCTTGTCATTTGACTCCATACACCGTGTGTATCAAAATTTTCATATATCTTTCTACCATTTAGTATCAACCCTCTACAATCGGCAGATGCTAACTCCTCAGGCGTATATATACGTAAAGCCTGAGCCATGTCTAGTAAAGACATGTGGCGCATCGAACCTCCTAACAAAATCTAATAAAAGATCGGTCGGTTAAACTAGCTACCCGATCATTTAATTCTATACTACACAACAATTCTTCACACCATACTTTATATACAGGTCTACGCATGGTGAATAAACGTACCCAGTCATGAAAAGTAGAATTACCATACCTCTGTGCAAGTAATTCCCTAATTGGCCCGGCCAATTGTACAGCTTCTAATGGTCCCCATTCTATGACCCTAGGTACCTCAACAACCTTAGAATGAAGAGTATGCAAACCCCTTTGGTATTTTGGATAATCTATCCAAAGTCTATCAAATCTCAGGTTCGGGTGCAACTCTTCCAAGTGCATATCAGAAAATGTCATGACTGGATGAGGTATATCTTGCTTGTAGTAGTTATCCACCTCCTGTTGTTCTGCATTCTCAGCAGGAGCATTGCGAGCTTGGGATGAAGATTCACCCCTTTCAGTCTGCAAAACACATCAAACACAATTTTTGTGCATCCAAATATGCATTAGTGTCAGCAAAATCATAAATCAAAATAATTACAATGACATGATCAATTTATATCAAACTTAAGCTCATTTTCACATTTTTATCAAATCTACACTTTTTCAAATAAGCATATACGAAAATGTTCGCCAAGTTTATAAGCATTCAACTCAAATAACATGTCAAAATAATCATTACTAGCAATTAAACAAGTTTCAAATGGCATTATCTTTCAAAAATCAAGTTCATGAATTTTAGACTTGAAAAAGTCTACTTTAATTCTCAAAATCATGTTTAGGCTCAAAGTTTGGATCATTTAACTACCTAAACATGTTACACTACTTAATTTAGTAACAATTCATGACAAAAATCGGCCATAACCTGTTTATATCAAAAAGCCCCAAATTTGCTCAAGAACACAAACCCTAGATTACTCAAAATTTGAAGTTTAAGGCTTCTAATCATGTTAAATAGCATCAATCTAGGTTGTACAAGCATAATACATAAACAATTTAAGCATAATTACACTAAAAAGCATCAAAATCAAATTGGGAAAAAAATTGCTCAAGAACACTAATTTTCGGATTAAATGGTGTTTAGGTGTAGAAATTTACCTTTTTTCTTGAGTAATTCCTTGATAGCATCCTTCTCAACATGATTTTAGTAAAAGATTTGATGATTAACGGTTAAAAATTGTGATTTTGGGGGTTTTTTTCCGTGTATTTTCGAGGGTTTTCGCAGCTGTTATTCGCAGTATGTTTTTGTGGGGTGTGGTTTGAGCTGTTCGTTCAGCTATATTTTTTTTTCCTGTAAATTGGTCCCTCCGCGAGTCGCGGAGTTTGTTTTTTTTTTTTTTTTATATAACATCTTATATTAATTAAAACAATTAAGTAATTAATTTTAAAATTTTGTTTCCCTTGTTATTTAGGACGAGGTCGTTTCGGATCGATGTCCTAGTCCGTCCCTCGACAAAATTTTAAAAATTTTTTCTTTTTGTAGCGATTGTTTTAAAAGCTAAGATTTTTGGTTTTTTAATGTTTTTGGCATACTTTAATTCAATAAGATTAAAAATAATGATAATAAAATTCTCGTCCCTCCCTCGGGTAAAGCAATTTCGGTTCAAAGACCTAGTCTTCAACTTACGACGAATTTTAAAAATCATATTTTTAACTTAATGAGATAAAGTAAATTTTTGTTTTTAAATTCACACAATTTAAATATAAAATTCAAAATTAATATTAAAAATTCACACCAAACTTAAAATTTGAAATGCATAAAATTAAAAATTCACACCAAACTTAATTTAAAAATTCATATTATAAATTCACACCAAACTTATATTAATTTTTCAAATATTTACAATTTTAAATATATTGTTTTTACAAAGTTTACAATATTAATTTAAGATTTATATATTAATTTTAAAAACATGGTAAAAATAAAATTAAAAAATCTTTTTGGCTTTTTATCCCACTTTAATCAATCAAATATTATCAAAAATATACGCCCCTCTTTTCGGTAAAGTAATTTCGGTTCCAAGACCTAATTTAACTCATGACGAATTTTTGAAATATTTTGGGTTGATTGATTAAAGATATTTATACCTTAAGAATAAACGTTAAATTTCGCAGTGATGTGATAAATTTTTGAATGATATCAATAATTTCGGTCGCCAAACCTAATTTTATTCTATACCAATTTACTACTTTATAGCGAACAAATTAGCGTTTATTATCAAAAGGTTAAAAATAAAAACTGTACAAACATACCTGTGAAATAGATTTCTTAGTTATATGATCTATCCCATTCATAAGATAGTCGGTTTAATTGGTTTTCCATAGCTACATAGGCGTAACCTCGAGCATTCAGTGTCTTTTCTTCTAAACATATGAACGGTCCGTCTCTGCATAAAGTAACAAATTCGGTGTTTGAATAGGTTTGATTATTTGAACATTTACCTCCATGTGACCATTTTCCGCATTTGTGACATCTTTCTAGGTGTCGTGCTCTTCTTTTTGCTGCGGATTTTGATTTTCCTTTACCAAATTGTAACTTATTATCTTCGCATCTGGATTCTTTTCTAACTCCGTCCATTCTTTCTCTGATTACTGATACTATTTCACTCAGAAGTGTGTCATTATTACGTTTAGTGATCAAAGTGTGTAGCATTAGACCATGGTTTAGTTCACAGGCAGTCTTCATTTTGTAAAAACCTAAAAAAATAAAAATTCAGAATGGGGGGAGAAGACTAGTTCTTTAGGGTCTGCTAGGGAAAGCCCATTCGGGTTCCATTTTCGAGAACTACACGAAAACAGACAATCTAACTCTAACAGAAATACATAAACCCCTTGATTCTCACCACACTTAGTTAGCTGTGGTATCGAAATTGTGATTAACTTCATTGTCAACTTCCATCGGACTATCTATGTAGTGTTTAACTCTGTGACCATTAACTTTAAATTCAATCCCATTTGAATTTATTAATTCTATCGTTCCGTATGGGAAAACTCTTTTGACTATGAATGGTCCAGACCATCTTGATTTCAATTTTCCAGGAAATAGCTTGAATCGTGAATTGAAAAGAAGAACTCTGTCTCCTTCTTTAAATTCTTTTGAACTTCTGATTCTTTTATCATGCCATTTCTTCATTCTTTCCTTATAGATTAACGAATTATCGTATGCTTCATGTCTTAATTCTTATAATTCGTTTAGTTGACTTAATCGTAGACGTCCGGCTTCATGTAAATCAAGATTACATGTCTTTAAAGCCCAAAATGCTTTGTGTTCAATTTCTACTGGAAGATGACATGCTTTTCCATAAACAAGTCTAAAAGGTGTGGTTCCAATTGGAGTTTTGTAGGCTGTTCTAAAAGCCCAGAGTGCATCCTCCAATTTAATGGACCATTCCTTCGGATTTGATCCTACGGTTTTCTCTAGAATACGTTTTAAAGCTCGGTTGGTATTTTCAACTTGTCCACTTGTTTGTGGATGATATGCGGTGGAGATTTTATGAGTTACTCCATATCTTTTAAGAACTTTCTCAAGTTGATTATTACAGAAATGAGTACCCCGATCACTTATTAAAGCTTTCGGTGTTCCAAACCTTGCAAAAACACGTTTTAAAAAGTTGACTACAACTCGTGCATCGTTAGTTGGGAGAGCTTGTGCTTCCGCCCATTTAGATACATAATCAATGGCTACGAGTATATATAGATTATTATGAGATTTTGGAAATGGACCCATAAAGTCAATACCCCAAATGTCAAATACTTCACATACTTGGATGATATTTTGTGGCATTTCATCACGTTGACTTATTTTTCCGGCCCTTTGACAAGCATCACAGGATTTGCAAAGAAGGTGTGCGTCTTTGTAAATTGTAGGCCAATAGAATCCAGCATCATAAACTTTTCTTGCTGTTAGTTGAGGCCCATAATGCCCTCCTGTTGGTCCTGTGTGACAATGGTTTAATATTTTACTAGCTTCATCTCCAAATACACATCGGCGTATTATTCCATCTGGACAACTTTTAAACAGATGTGGATCTTCCCAAAAATAGTGTTTTATATTACTGGAGAATTTCTTTCGTCTTTGGTACGATAATCCTTTTTCAAGGAATCCACAAACTAAGTAGTTTGCATAGTCTGCAAACCATGGAATTTCATTATAATCTATTTTCAATAGATATTCATCAGGAAAGTTGTCTTGTATGGCCGATTCATTTAGAACTTCTAATTCGGGATTTTCAAGACGAGAAAGATGATCAGCGGCGAGATTTTCTGCTCCTTTTTTATCTCGGATTTCAATATCAAACTCTTGTAAGAGTAAGATCCAACGGATTAATCTTGGTTTAGCATCTTGTTTTGAAAATAGGTATCTAAGAGCAGAATGGTCGGTATAGACCACCGTTTTTGCTAGAATGAGATATGATCGAAATTTGTCAAAAGCAAAGACAATAGTAAGGAGTTCTTTATCAGTAGTTGTATAGTTCGTTTGTGCTCCTTGTAACGTCTTACTAGCATAATATATAGGTTGAAATCGTTTTTCAATCCTTTGTCCTAAAACGGCTCCCATTGCAAAATCACTTGCATCGCACATTAGTTCAAATGGTAGATTCCAATTTGGTGTTATCATGATCGGCGCATTAGTGAGTTTCTCTCTAAGAATATTAAAAGATTTGATACATTCATCTGAAAAGATGAATGGAGCATCCTTTTCTAGGAGTTTATTCATAGGAGTGGCAATTTTAGAAAAATCTTTTATGAAACGTCGGTAAAAACCGGCATGCCCTAGAAAACTCCTAACTCCTCTAACATTGGTGGGATGTGGAAGTTTAGTAATTACATCTACTTTAGCTCTATCCACTTCAATTCCTTCTTTTGAAATTTTATGACCAAGAACGATGCCTTCTTTAACCATGAAATGGCATTTCTCCCAATTAAGTACTAGATTTGATTGTTCGCATCTAATAAGCATTCATTCCAGATTAACTAGACATGATTCAAATGTATCACCGAAGACTGAAAAGTCATCCATGAAAACTTCCATGCATTCTTCTATCATGTCGTGAAAAATCGCCATCATACACCTTTGAAAGGTTGCAGGGGCGTTACAAAGTCCAAATGGCATGCGTTTGTAAGCAAAAGTACCATAAGGGCACGTGAATGTGGTTTTCTCTTGATCTTCGGGTGCTATTGGAATTTGAAAATATCCGGAAAATCCATCTAGAAAACAATAGTAACTATTTCCGGCTAATCTTTCCAACATTTGATCTATGAAAGGTAAGGGAAAGTGATCTTTTCTGGTGGCGTCATTTAATTTTCTATAATCAATACATACACGCCATCCTGTTACAGTCCTAGTAGGAATAAGCTCATTTTTCTCATTTGTAATGACAGTCATGCCACCCTTCTTAGGCACGCATTGAACTGGGCTTACCCATAGACTATCAGAGATTGGATAAATTAAACCTGCATCTAGCAGTTTAATAATCTCTTTCTTAACTACATCTTGCATATTAGGATTTAGTCTTCGTTGGCGTTGCACATACGTTTTATGACCTTCTTCCATAAGGATTTTATGTGTGCAATACGAAGGACTTATTCCTTTAATATCATGAATCTTCCATGCAATGGCTGGTTTATGAGCTTTCAACACAGAAATGAGTTGTGATTTCTCATTTTCAGTAAGAGAATACGATATTATTACAGGTAATTCAGATTCACCATGTAAATAAGCGTATTCCAAGTGGTTTGGAAGTGGCTTTAACTCTAATTTCGGAGGTTCTTCTATCGATGATTTGTATCGACATCTGTCTTCTTCTTTTAGCATTTGAATTTCTTCTGTTGTTGGTTCATATCCATTAGCTATAAGTGTAGCTAACATTTCAGCTTCATCAATTGGTTCATTACTTTCTCCTAAAGAACTTCCTGGATCAGATAATTTTTCTGGTATCTTATTCAACAGCACTGCTGAACAATTAACATTCATAGTAACAGCCGAGAGTTCTTCCATTTTCTTTCTATTTGAGATTAGATCTTTCAAGAATTTAGCATATCTAGGCATTCCTGAAATCACATCAATGAAAGGAAGATTTACATTTATCTGTTTAAACATATCCAAGAATTTGGATTGCTCGGCTTCAAGTTTCTCTTTCTTCATTTTACTCGGATAAGGAAGTGGTGGTTGGTATGGTTTAACAAAAGTTTAGCCTTAACTGTGTTATCTTCATTAACCTTTTCAACTACCGGTTCTTTTTTCTTATCTTGATCAGGTTGTGGTTCTTGTGGAGTAGGAATATCTTCATCAGAAGTTACAGGTATTTCAGGTGGTTTAAGTGTTGTACCACTTCTTGTGGTAATGGCTTTAGCTGTTTCATTCCGGGGGTTAGCATTTGTATCACTAGGTAGACTTCCCGGTTTTATTTCACCTATTAACCTTGCTAGGTTACTTACTTCTTGTTCCAGATTTTGAATAGAAGCTTGTTGATTTCTAAATGCTTGAGCATTTTGTTCATTAGTTTGTTTCTGAGATGTGAAAAACTGCGTTTGAGTTTCAACTAGCTTCGTCATCATATCTTCTAAATTCGGCTTTTTATCATCGGTTTGTTGTGGTGGTTTGTTTTGAAAATTAGGTCTTTGCTGATTGTAAGTATTATTGGATACTTGTTGATTGCTAGGACCTTGTTGGTTGTTGTATGGAATATTTCGGTTATAATTCTGGTTTTGATTGTAAATAGGTCTTGGCGGTTGATAATTATTCTGATAATTATTTCCAGGCCTTTGGTTTATGTATGAAATATTCTCTCTTTGTTCCATTGTTAATTCAATACTGAGACAATCTTTTGTCAAATGTGGTCCTCCACACTGCTCACAACTAATTCGTATTGAGTGAATATCTTTAGTCATCTTTTCCATTCGTCTCTAGATGATCTAACGATATCTTTTTCTTGGTGCCACTCATGTGAGTGGGAAGCAGTGTTATCAATAATTTTGTAAGCATCAGTTTCGGTTTTCTTCATAATAGAACCACCAGCTGCTATATCTATGTCTTTCCTTGTAGTGATGTCGCATCCTTGGTAGAATATTTGTACTATTTAACAGGTGTCTAAACCATGTTGCGGACATCCTCTTAATAACTTTCCATATCTTGTCCACGCCTCATATAGAGTTTCATTTGGCTTCTGTGTGAACGTAACAATTTCTGCTTGAAGTCTTACGGCTTTAGATGCAGGAAAGAATTGTTTAAGAAATTTTTCAACTAAAACATCCCATGTATCGATCGCCCCTTCAGGTAACGATTCCAACCAATCTTTGGCTTCTCCCTTTAAAGTCCAGGGAAATAACATGAGATATATCTGTTCATCCTCCACTTCTCGGATTTTAAATAGTGTGCAGATCCTATTAAAGGTACGTAGATGTTCATTTGGATCTTCCTTCGGCGCACCACTAAATTGGCATTGATTAGTCACCAGGTGTAGAATTTGTCCTTTGATTTCATAATCTGGCGCATTAATGTCTGGATGAGTAATTGCGTTACCTTGGCCAGTGCGTTTAGCTCTCATTCGGTCTTCCATACTTAAAGGTTCCAGATTCTCCATAATTGAATTTGTTGAATCGGAATCACTAGAGGATTCTGATTTAATGGTTCGTTCCTCAATAATCTCTGTTTGAATGATTGGTGGTTCCGGAGGAAAGTTTAGTGGTTCAGGATCTACGAATCGTTCCTGAATATTCTCCGGATTCTCAATTGTGAGGTTGGGTTCAAAAAATGGATTATCGGAAATTTGAACTGGAGTACTTGGTCGACTTGATGACGATCCTAAAGAAAAATCAACGGCAGTAATATTTGCTAAATGTCTTGATCTAGTTACATGTGGTGAACGTACAAAAGGTGGTGAACGTCTTGCTCGGTGCATTCACTGAATATCCTATTAGTTTTTAAAAGGAAAGAAAAATTATAATAAGTTATCCAATCAATAGACTTTTCTGATTTTGCCCACGTTTCGAATAGCCAAAAGATGCAGCAGAGGGGCAGGATTCGTTTGGTCTCAATATAATTGAGGACTGTTTGGCTCCAATAACCCGGTCCACGTACAAATCCAACTATTACTACGAACCAGAAAATTTTGATGTCTATCAATTTAACCACTTAAAATAAATTTTCGTAATTTTAAGAAATTTAGATAAGAAGTAGAATAAAAATCTATGTCCTAAAACTAGAATAGCGAGAAATAAGAAAGAAAAAGAGTTCGTCGAAAAAGGTCGAAAAAGAAAAAAATGGTTGAAAAATAAAAGGTGACGGAAAAATAAAAGAAACTTATAAAACTTAAAAATACTTGACTAACCTAACCTTATTACTACAACTAACTTAAAATTATAATCGCAAATTGAGATTACTAATTGGAATGATAATTGATACATAGGTAAAAGTTGTCTAAAAATATTAAAGCTTACAGGAAAAACTAAATCCCAAATGGAAATAACTTAAAAAGAAACTAAAACTTAAAAAGGCGTCGCAAAATTCTAAAGCACCTAAATCTTAGTCTAAAGAAAAAGCACTTAAGGAATTCTACGGCAAAGCCTAAAAATCTAGAAGTAAAAATAACTATGGCAAAAACTAAGTTTAAAACTAAATATGAGCGAAAAATACAAAAGTTACGCTAAAACGATTAAAAAGGGACAAAATATAAAAATATACAAAAAGTTGTAAAAATTAAAATTTTTTGTAAAAATATTATTTTTATATTATTTATTTAATAAAACTATTAATTTTACAATTTAATTAAACTAATTTAACTAAAATATAAATTAAATAAAAAGTAAAACTTTAAAATAAAACTAATTATAATAATAATAATAATTAGGGTTAATAATTATAATAATTAATAATTACTCCGTAATTAATTGCAGAATTAGGGTTCTGTCGCGTGTCAGGTCCCCTCCGCGAGTCGCGGTATTCGATGCAGCAAACCCCGCGAGTCGCGGGGTTCCAGAATTCAACTGACAGGTTATTTAATATTCGACACGTTTTTCTTTTTTTATTTTTTTTTTATTTTCTGTTTTATAATTTTCTGTTTTATAATCTAAAATTTATATATAATAAAAACTTATATTTTTACAAACTAAAGATACTTTATAAAACTTAAATATTTAACAAAATCTTAAAAATATTTATATTTTTCTTTTTCTTTTTATATTTTCGAATATTTAAAACGTATTTTTATAAAAACGAATTTTAATAAAAGTAAACTAAAAATCTTTTTATATTAGCGTTGCGCTTCCGGCTTTAAAGCAAACTCCCCGGCAGCGGCGCCAAAAATAATTTGATGTCGTGCGAGGTGTATATGAAATAGCTTATATTTTTACAGGAAATACTATTAAATACGATACAATTTTACACAAGATATTTATTTATTTAGAGAATGGATATACTTAAACCTTGCTACAACACTTATAGGCAGTGTACCTAATCGTACAGTAGTGTAGTTTTTAGTAAGTCCGGTTCGTTCCACAGGGAATCTTTTTAAACAAAGCTTAACGCTATGTTAGTTTACTTTTATAAAAATACAAATATATATATAAGTAATATTATTATTATAAAAGGGGGGTTTTTACCGTTTAATGACCGGTTTGTCAATTTTAAAACTTTAGTCACAGTTAAAACCAAATGTAAAATATTAAAAATAAATACAAGACTTAAATTAAAGCGTAAAGTAAATAACGATAATGAAATTGCGAATAATAAAAGTGCGATAAAATAAACTTGCGATAATTAAAAAGTACGATAATTAAAAGTGCAATTAAATACAATAACAATAAAAATGTGATAATTAGAAGTGCAATTAAATATACAATAAAGGAAATTAAATATGAAATAAAAGAATTATGCTTATTTAAACTTCCGTAATCATGATGTTTGACGTGTTGATTTTAGTTTTATGCCCATGGGTTAATTGTCCTTTGTCCTGGATTATTTAATATGTCCATACGGATTTTGTCCATAATAGTCCATCAGTCATAAATATAAAGAGCGAAAGCCTTCGTCAAATTATTCTTATTCCCGAAGTCAAATATTCCAACTAATTGGGGATTCGAATTGTAACAAGGTTTTAATACTTTGTTTAATGAATACACCAGGTTATCGACTGCGTGTAAACTAAGGTTTTACTACTTTGTTAACAATTACACCAATTACCCTTGAATGTAATTCACCCCTGTTTCAACAAGTCTATTAACTATTAATCCAGTTCCGTATCCGGTAAAATGAATAATTATTGGTATTTATAGATATCCCGCCCACCGTACCCAGTAAAGCGTATGTGGTTATATATAAATACGTCGAATTATAAGTTTGTATATTAAATTAACAAGGTATTGTTTAATTAATATAAAACCCATTAATAACCCATAGTCTAATTTCCACAAGTGTCGTTCTTTTGTCCAAACCCCAATTATGGTACAAAGCCCAATTACCCAATTTTAGTAATTAGCCCAACATCATGATTACTTCGTTTAAATAAGCATAATAATAACTTAGGTACGAGACATTAAATTAAAAAGGTTGAACATAACTTACAATGATTAAAAATAGCGTAGCGTTACATAACTTACACCCTTACAACATTCGCTAACATACCCTTATTATTAGGATTAAAATTAAAATTAAAATTAAAATTAAAATATAAATATATATATATACGATATAGATAGGGAGATGGATATATTGATGATGAAAAATGCTCAGAATTCGGTTGCTTTTATAGGGAGTTTCAAACTTTGGGGCTCCGCGACTCTCGGCATTTTTTGCCTTCAAACTCCGCGAGTCGCGGAGTTTGTAAATACAGCTCACCAGCTTTTGGAGTCTTTCTTGCCGACGATTTATTTATAAATATAATATATATATAATTAATATAATTAATTATATATTATATTATATTTATATACATAGTTAACTTGTAATTTTTAGTCCGTTGCGTCGAGCGTTGAGAGTTGACTCATGTCCCGGTTCCGGATTTTCGAACGTCCTTGCGTACAATTTTATATTTTGTACCTTGCGTTTTGAATCTTGTACTCTTGTAATTTCGAGACGTTTCTTATCAATAATTGGAACCTCTTTGATTGTATTTTGTACTTTTGAGCTTTTTGGTCGTTTGCGTCTTCAATTCGTTGAATCTGTCTTTTGTCTTCACCTTTTATTATTTAAACGAATATCACTTGTAAATAGAACAATTGCAACTAAAAGCTTGTCTTTCTTGAGGAATAATTCTATGAAATATATGTTTGTTTTTAGCATTATCAGAAACTTATCATACTGTTATGCTGAAAACCTGACGGCTTAGAAGTTTAATTTACGGATCACCCTTTCCGCTTATTCATGTGGCTATAACCTAGTATTAGAACCCGATCAACCCTAGGATACAAGGTAAGTAGTTATGCGTGCTTAACTTCACAATAGGGATTTAGTACCTACATACGAATAACCATTTATTCGTCATAGAAGAGCTGCCAATTTAGGTTGTGGTTAGAGTTGGCAACATAGAGTTCAGTGAACACTAGCTTACTCAAAAGCATAATTCGCGTCAGAAGCAACGTTCTTGAGATGTTGTACGATGATCCGAGGTTGAATAAGTGATCGCAAAGGAGAGACCTCTAACCCAATTAGCAGTACCTTAGAATATCTAAGATTGCACGTCTGTTAATGTTAAGGCATAGCATAGTGTTAAGTGGTGGAATATTGCTTTAGTTAGACAAATTAGGATTAAGAAAAGCTGGGACTTTCCTTTATGGGTATACCACTTTGTTTATGTACCTAGGATTCTATCCATAAGGTCGTTTAAACCCTTTAGGTTAACGTTGGGAGTAGGGATATCCATCTTAGCCAGAATCTTCAAGGCCTAAACTTTTAGTGACAAATCAGTTAGGTTCATAGCCTAGTTGATTTAGGTTTAGTGTTTATCCTAGAAAGTTAAACTCTTGTGATAATTCCCCTTCAGAACTCTATTCTCCATACCTATCTATCTCTATCTTTATATGTTCAATTATTATTTTATTTAGTTAATGTTAATCTATCACCTCTTGTCACTAGGGTTAACTATATAGGCACTTTTGTCCCACGTTACTGAGCAAACATATAAAAATACGAACCTGAGTTATATTTACCACTTACTCGTTAAAAGGAAGACAAGTAGGTGAGTTATAGCTAGGAAACCCCAGCTAAATATAAATGATAAAACCATTACTCTCTTGTGGTAGCTAATTCTGACGTGTTGCGACCTAACGACATCGCACAAATAAAACCGTTCGTTTTGGCTATATCATAAGTGGATGTAAGTTTTTGGCGCCGCTGCCGGGGACTTATTTACTGTCTATTAAGGTAATCGTCGATTCTGTCAAATATCCGAGATTCTTGAGTGATGTCTAAGAAAGACAATTATACACGGACTTGGTTGTTGGATTTTCCGAACAGTCTCCAACTATATTGGAATCAAAAGGATCCTGCCTCTCCGTTGTCTGCCTGGCCACTTATTTCAAAGATAAATTGACAAGAAACACACATGCTTAACAAGCAGGAAGTTTGTCGGTATAGGATTTAAAGTCGCCATTACAGTAAACCCTTTTCAAAACTATAAAAATAAAATATTAATTATGGTATTAATTTCTATAGATTCCAGTTTAAACTTAACCGACTACGAAGAAAGTGCGAAAGACAGTTCCTCTCCCACAACTTCGGAGACCGGTGAAGTTTTTCTTTATAAACCTAAAACAAATCTAAAACCTGATGAATCTGACTTAGAGATTTCATTGCTTTTGGATAAGTTTTACTCAAATGAACCAGGATTCAAACCCCTTCATGATCCAAAATGGAGACTCAGTCTTAACGAATTCCTGATTATGGAAGATGAAATACGGGAAGAATATCCAACTATTTTCAATTATCCAGACTTGTTTAAATATAATCCCAAAGAGAAACGACACATTGATAAAACAAAAGTTCCGTTTACTGGAAATCTGTTAAATCCTAGTAGAAGGTTAGACGTCTATAGAGAATTCATTAGGCACCTCTATTCCTCAGACTTCCCGTTCTCAACATTTCAAACCAATCTGTTAAAACAGCTGCGTTCTCAAGTTCGTTCTCTTCACAAACTGTTAAAAGAATGTGGGGATGATATTTTTGTCAAGTATCGGGATGCAGAAATTGATTTCAAATTCGATTTAGAGTCATTCGTCAGTTTTCTCCCTCACTTCACCAATAAGGAAGTTTCTCCAATTCATATAAACCGTTATGCCGCCGCAATGATTTCCGAATTAGAATTTTGGGTTGAAAGCAAGAAACCTAACCCTATTTCAATATATGGAAACTGAGATTTCTTTTACTTTGATCCAGGCTCATTTCTCATCAAAAGATTAATTGAAGCTTTTCCGGATTCTACCGAGAAAAGAATACATCATAATTTCTTCAAAAAAAGAAAGGAAATATATTCTGAACTCGTACAAATCCTCACTATGTCAAAATTTCCATTTACAACTCCGCAAAGGAAGATCATTCAGAAAATATCTACAAATTTTAAATTCACTATCGGTGATTCTGACTGCGCGGATGATCTTTTATTTCAAGACACAGTGTCAAAACTTCTTTTTGAACTTAATTATCGAGATACTGGACCAAGGGATGGAATTTCAAACATTAAAAAAGTTAGAAGGGCTTTGGTTAAACTTATGGACGATATCGGAGATTTACAAAAGCGTGAGCGCAAGATGTTAAGTGATTTTGAAATATTTTCAGTACACTCCGCTGATTTGCTCTGGATGGTCAAAGAAGCTTTAAACTTGTCTTTCTTCCCACGTCATTTCTGGAATATAGTTGTGGAACCTCTGTAATTTGTGTTGTTAATAAAATAAAATATTTTACTCCATCTATTTTTCTTTTTTTCTTTTAATTTTAGTTTATTTAATAAAAATAATCGGATTAAAATCCGAAGCAAAATTTTATTTATCTTTTATTAACCTCGTTAAATTTTAAAATTTTAAAACTTAAAAATTTGAAAGTCGGGTCTGGGGAATAAGCCCGTGAGCCGCACGGCCCTTTTTTTTTCTTTCTTCTTTTCTTCTCCTCGTTTCCTTTTCTCCTTCTCTTTTTCTTTTCTTTCTTTTTTGTTCTCCTTCTTCCTCCTGTGTACCCACGGCCGACGGCCCCAATCGCCACCACCATCATCAAATCTTCATCATTTTTAGCGATTCGAAGCTCAAATCCGACTCTCTCGTGCCTCCTAAACACGTTTCCATCATCAATTTGGTGAAAAAGGTGCTCTTTCTTGGTTAAAATTCAAATTCTCACTCAAAGTTAAATTTTTGACTTTTGAGAAAAATTGTGTTTTAGGCCCAATTTTGGATTCCTTTATGCTTAGTTAGATAATGTGATTGTTATGTGTTAGTTTTTAGGTTCGATTGAAGCACTTTGGATAGTTTTTAGCTCTCGATTCGTTAGTTGAGGTTTTAGGGTAGAAATTGGTGAAATTCTTGGAAAATTAGTGTTTTGCTAGCTTATTTAGGCATAGTGATTCATTTAGAGTGCTTAGAAACTAATTTTGGAACCATGTATGATTGTTTACTTAAATTTGATATTTTGGTAAAACTACACTTAATTAGGATTAGGGTTTTTCCTATAAGTTAAAACGTTTTTAGATCTTAGGATTGCCTTAAAACTAGTCCAAATGAAGATATCATTGGTTTGCTCATGAAAATGTAGCTTAGTCTTTGATTTTTCTTATTTTGTACGTTTTTAACAAAATGATTATTTTTTGGTGAAACGGCCTTAATCTTCGACTTAAGAATGTTATAGTTCGAGTTTGGTGATTAAAAATATTTAAGGTAATTAAAAATGGTTTTTAGAATCATTGTATGCTTAAGAATCATCACATTTTGATCAAAATTGCTTATTACGACTAACTCGCTATAATTATTATTTTTAGCATTATTTATTGTAATCACGGGTACGCTTTGAATTTTGTTTAAAAATAAGTTTGTAGTTGGATTAGATATTGTTTACGGTAATTTTGGCTCTATTTGACTATAACAGAAATTTGGAAAATGCCATTTTTAAAGCCCTCATTTCGAATTTTTTTCGAAAAATATATGCATTTTTTTAGTCTTAATCTTTTGGAACATAACCTATGTTACTTGACTTTTGCAGATGGCTAATCGCATACCAGCAGAATATGAGTTGCCCCATTATCTTCTCGGGCAAGATCATCCAGCAGATAATGAGCCATTTATGAGGACCTGGATTAATCGGCCAAAAGGGGCTAACAAATATATTAACTGGATGATTATGGAATAGTGTGGATGAGCCGAAGAGCTTAGGGAAATCTTGAACGTTAGATTAAACGGGAGAACAAACAGAGCCTGGCAAAACCTGTTTGAGATAAATGAAAAAGCGTACGATGAGCCATACGCGGAATTTATGGCAACTTGGAGGTTTGACTCGAACGTTGATCAAAAAGATTACAGTGATCAAGAGTGTATCCATTTTCGCCACCAAAATCAGACGTACCACCTATCTCTTGCACGGTTCGCAAGGTATTTGGAACTATACAAACTGTCACAGCTCAACAGTTCCATATTCAAGAGAGGGTACACCACCTTGAACAACATAGACTACCAAGCTTTCTGGCGCAAATACACCTCCGATGATGAGCCATGGAGATTAAGTAAAAAGGCTTCGAAATTCATTAATCCTGTACACCGCATCCTTCACCACCTCATCACTAAAACCCTTCACCCAAAATCCCAACATGGTGGTGTCGTTATCATTAACGATATGCGCCTGATGCACGCCATGATACACAACCAGAATATACAAGTCGCACACCTCCTGGCCCAGGCATTTACTAATGAAAAGAATTCAGCAAGGATAGTTGTGCCCGTTTTGGGAACCGTTGTTACCAAACTCCTTCGTCGGATGCGTGTTTTGGGGAGTATCGAGAGGTTTGGGTATAAGATTGGGTCTGAGTCGGAAGAGATAGGGTATAAGATACTGAACACTTGGGAATACACTCCTATCGAGGGTGAACAGTTGATCATTACAGCTAATTCGGCAATACCTGATTCTGAAGACCCGACAGTGCCAGGGGTGAGAGTAACAGGGTTTAGGCCTGATTCTAGGACGAGAGATGGTAGGAGATGGCGAGGTTCTCAGGAACCAAGGGATGAGGATGATCCCACCGCACATGGACGGCCCACTGACACCCGCCAACACTCATCGATTGGGGAAGGTGATAAGCCACGGTTTTCGCCGTACCATTACCACATGGGGGATCTTCCAGGACACGAGAGTTGGTTTGCCCAGCATGCGATATTTCAAAATTTGGACCATTTTACACATCATGCGGGCAGACAACTCAATGTCCCGCCATATCCTCATGAGTATCAGGTATAAATATCCCACAGGGACCGCAGAGGCGTAGGCCCGAGCCACCAGTATACATGACCTCCATCTCCACCTCCACATCACTACATGCATCGCACAGTCATCCTACCTCCACCTCCTCCTAGGGAACAGAGCACAGGGGTTGCGGGTTTTGTCGACAACCCGTTCGACAGCTCCCATTTGCACATTAATAGAGATACATCCACCGATGCTCAGGAATCCGTATGGGATCAGGATGTGAACCGATGCATGACTGAGGGGATTGCGAAGGGTATAGATGGTATGGATGTTAACCCCCAGTGGTGTAGGGATCTACAAGAAGGTATGGGTTGGCGTACACGGCCTATGGTTTACACAAGCACCTCATCGCTTACAGGGATGATCGCACGTTCAGACGAGATACAGTTCAGGATATCCTCAGGTGTGAACATGACGGAATTGGCAGAACAATTCGCCACAAACGAGGAGAGATGACTGACGAGGGTCAGTCCGCATTGAGAAACCCTACGAGGCCGCGCACCAGTGTATCTTACTCCCTTCCGTACCCACCACCTCAGCCATGACTGTATTTATTTCTGGAATATTTGTATAATTACTTATGATACTCTATTACTTTATGTTTGTACGCCCGACTTCGGGCATAACTATTTTATGTTTTTAGTATGTATGATATTTAGAATAACAATTGCATGAATAAAACATCGCAAACAAAAGACGATCGAGACCGTACGAGATGGAAGCACTACTTGGAGCAAGGACGCATTGAACGAGGTTGATGCCGGTACAAGAATTGAAGAACCCATAATTGGCATGCCATCTGACTGCACGCCTTGCAACCATAGGGGAGTACTACGTCTTCACCACTTTTTCAAATAGAATATACGCAAACTACTATACCACTTTAAAAACTAAGTGTGGGATTGGAAACCCCACCAACATAAACTTTTAATAACATAATGCCTCTTTTTAAAACCTAAAGTGTGGGATACGTCGTATCCTTAACATTGAGGACAATGTTTCTTTAAAGTGTGGGATTGCAAATGTTGCACATAACGATTCTTGTAAAATCCTCAAGTGTTGAAAAACTAAATTTTTCACAAAAATTTAAAACTTTCCGAATTATAAAACACTAAGGATTATACAATTTTATAAAAGAACAAAAAGTTTTTGCTACAAAATAGACAAAGGGGAAAAAAAAGGTTAAAAACTTTTTGCGAAAATCAAACCAACTTTCCAAAAGAGCATTGCATAACGAAAGGCGCAAATCGACCCATTATAATTGTTATGAGTTACCCCCAAATAAGGCTTTATAAGCACTCATTTTTAGTGCTTCACTATACTTCCGTTGAGCGCGCCGATGTTAACATCCCTGAATCAGAACTTGCTCTTGATCTACATTCCGGAATCACACATTTTGACAAGAATGACTAAGTTAGAACCTTAGCTATTCGTGAAGACAAAAACAACCCCCACTACACATCTTCGTTTCCATCTTCATTCGACAAATCCATTCCCCTCCACTTATCTATTCTATCCGCTTCATAAACAAAGAAACAAATCCCGACAAAATTATTCCTTTTGGGAAACCCTCTACAAAACCGCATTAGAAAAAATGCAAGCATCCAAGCCAATTATCGAAGAAGACCGCCAATGAAAGGAGACCTCGAAGAGAAAAGCAAAAGATGCTTGCTAAAAAAATTATATATATATATATATATATATATATATATATATTGATGAATAAAGGTTCTGAAAAAGGGAGCAGAACCAGAAAGATTCGACGAAAGAAACTCCTGGCAGTCAAAAAGAAGGATGCTCACCATGAAATTTCTGACAAAAAGCTGAAGGGATCACTAAAATCGATCTTTCACAAGACTCCTATCTATCAAAACCTTTCGCACCCTTTCACAAAAAGCTGATGGAGATTTGAGTCTTCATCAAGCCTATGACGAAGAATGTAAGCATGACTGGATAAGAGTGATTTCATTTTTAGAACTATAGGACACCCTAAACACTTTAGTAAAATGAGTGACCCGAGTGAGATAGCCTCAGTTGTGTAACCTCCTCTTATGCTTGCGGAAAAAGGTTTGAGAACAACGAAAAGAATAAAAACTAAGTTTTCCCTCCTTCGTCTTGCGGAACAAAGACCACTTGATCACTATGAATAAAAGTCCTCGTTGTTTAAAGTTCAGAAGTTTACTTGAGGACAAGCAAAGTCTAAGTGTGGGATATTTGATATCGGCTAAAAAGTCATGTTTTTACCCCCGATATTGAGTCCCAAAAGTATAAAGTTCAAAAATTTATTGTCAAAATAATCGCTTCTTCGGTTAGATTTGTAGATAAAGTAATTGCGAAGATGATTCAAAAAGAATCAAGAGAAACGGAGCTAAAACGAAGATTCTAGAGCGAAAACGGTGAAAGACAAGAAATCAAGTTACGATCCAGCGAATCAGCAAGCCAAACGGCTTGCCAAACGGGCGGTCAAACGGCCTGCCAGTATGGCAAATGGCCTGCCAAATGCCCAGATCAAACGACCTCGTTAAACGGCTTGCCTTAGCAAACGCACTCTGCAAACGGCTTGCCAAACGACCTGCCAGCCGTTTGCATGCAAATTTTGTGCTTATTTAAAGGTTTTTTGTCATCCAATTTCAACACACCTCTCTTCACTCTCTCACTACAATACACTTTCTCTCACTAGAGCTTTCAAGGCCTTCTCACCTCCGAGCGGGAAATTAAGTACCCAGAGGCGAACGCCGAAGATTGTAATAGGAGCGGTCTAGAGGATGTCAGCACTTGTAATGGTCCAGATCTCGTCTGTAAACGATGAACGCTTTCCTTAATTTAATAAAGTTATCTTGTTATCTTCAGTTGCTTTCGTCTTGCATGCTTATCTGTCTGTTATGAATGTTTATTATATGTTGAATACTTTATCTTAAACTTATCATACTGTTATGCTGAAACCCTGACGGCTTAGAAGTTTAATTTACGGATCACCCTTTCTGCTTATTCACGTGGCTATAACCTAGTATTAGGACCTGATCAACCCTAGGATACAAGGTAAGTAGTTATGTGTGCTTAACGTCACAATAGGGATATAGTACCTACGTACGAATAACCATTTATTCGTCATAGAAGAGCTGCCCATTTAGGTTGTGATTAGAGTTGGCAACATAGAGTTCAGTGAATACTAGCTTACTCAAAAGCATGATTCGCGTCAGAAGCAACGTTCTAGAGATGTTGTAAGATGATTCGGGGTAGAATAAGTGATCGCAAAGGAGAGACCTCTAACCCAATTAGTAGTACCTTAGAATATCTAAGATTGCACGTTTGTTAATGTTAAGGCATATCATAGTGATCGCAAAGAAGCAACGTTCCTTTATGGGTATACCACTTTGTTCATGTACCTAGGATTCTATCTATAAGGTCGTTTAAACCCTTTAGGTTAACGTTGGGAGTAAGGATATCCGTCTTAGCCAGAATCTTCAAGGCCTAAACTCTTAGTGACAAATCAGTTAGGTTCATAGCTTAGTTGATTTAGGTTTAGTGTTTATCCTAGGAAGTTAAACTCTTGTGATAATTCCCCTTCAGAACTCTCCATACCTATCTATCTCTATCTTTATAATCTCAATTACTATTTTATTTAGTTAATCTTAATCTATCACCTCTTGTCACTAGGGTTAACTATATAGGCACTTTTGTCCCACGTTACTGAGCAAACATACAAAAATACGAACCTGAGTTATATTTACCACTTACTCGTTAAAAGGAAGACAAGTAGGTGAGTTACAGCTAGGAAATTCCAGCTAAATATAAATGGTAAAACCATTACTCTCTTGTGGTAGCTAATTCTGACGTGTTGCGACCTAACGACATCACACAAATAAAATCGTCCGTTTTGGCCATATCAGTTACCTCAACGGATGGTGTGGATGAATGATAACCGATGTTTCAGCTGACATTAGCAACCTATCCGCCCCCATGATTAAAGTATCATGGAACTTGGTTGCGTGTTTCACGCTCTTGGTTATACCCAGCCTTTCAATAGTATATAACACCGTAGTGGTGTTTATAAAAATCAATGAAGGACGGGAAGTTACTTCATCATTTCCAGAAATCATGGATGTATCATGAGGTGATGCATCTCTTTCAGTTGTAGCACTCTCTAAGGAGCGTGTGTGGTCAGATATAGAAGCTGACTGATCTTTAAGGAGATCATCCTTCTAGAGGTCTGATAAATACTGAAGTAGTGTCATATTGCCTCCCATTGGACCAAACAGATCTCCCTTATCAAGATAAGTTTGACCTCTAGGCCCTGTTTTATGTTGAGGCTCAACGTCATCATGATGATGAGGTTTATAAAGATGATTTCTAGCCGATAGCAGGGTTTATTTTTTGGTATTTTTTGAAACCCCTTCAGCCATTCTGGACTACAACTTCTGACTTAAGCCATACAATCGTGTCTTAGCGAGAGACTTTACTTCCTTATGAGGTGACTTTACACCTTTATCAATTGATTATTTGGTAGGTGAGTTTATTCAAAAGTTAATAGAAGTACTCTGTCTTGAAGTAATAAGATTCCCTCCCCCTTGAAACAAAGTTGACTCGTTTGTTTTCATACTTGCTAAATGATTATGTAATTTTTACACCCGCAAGAAAAACACCAAAGCACGGGTTTTGTACTGTTATGTGTACAAAAGCCATTATGATGTTTAACGTCTATCTGAAGTGCAGTTTCTATCATAATTGATTGAATTATTGTTAATCCTTGTTGATCGAATATCATAGTATACGTATATGTGTATATATCATGTGTATGTATAATTGTATGATAAAGATGAAGTTGAATCTTTTATTTTCTGCATTTCAATCACAATGTGTTACAATTACAAGTAAGTAGGGTTAAGAGAGTTTGTTTATGTGTGTGTGTGTGTGTGTGTGTGTGTGAGGAGTTGGTTTACAAGTGAGGTCAAAAGATTTATGACCTAAGTGGTGGTGAGGTATTTATACCTCCTTGTCACCACGCTTACAAGAGTTAAGCAACCTTACAACATACAGATTGTAATCATGGGGCATACACTAAATGTTGATTCTCAAATTTTTGGCTCATTGTATTATGGTATTTCAACTTGTGTACCCATCAACATCATTATTGGTTTTGGAATTGGTGTTGATTTAACATCTAACGCATATTGTAACTCCGAAATGTGTTTGTTGAAGTCTTGAGTTAATGTTTGGTTAATAATCTGCACATGTTCGGATTTGAGAAGACTATTTTCGGCTTGAAGAGACAGAAGTTTCTGAGCTAAAAGAATGTTTTTTGACTTGAACTGGAACGTTTAAAGACTTTCGTTCAATTTGTCTTTCTTCACCCACATAAAATACGAACCTAAGACCAGTTTACTCCACAAAATTAAATCCCTTTATTGGTCCCTCTTCCTAAATCCTCAACCACAAACCTGTTAGTTCGATTTCTTTGTTATGCTTGAGATCAGATACCTCCTAAAACTATCTTTTTTTCCCCAATTTGTGTTCTTCTACACAATTCTTCAACCCAAAATCAATGATCACGAACCCTAATTTCTAAAACTGGACCAATTGATACGAGTTATTGCAATTACTTGAAGCTATGATCTTTATTGGTTGTTTAGAGTTAACATGTGACAAAAATTGGGCAGCATAACAGTACAAAACATACGAATTTTTGAGGTAGATACGTACGAATTCGAGTTTGTATGCATACAGATTGAGATGAATACGTAGTGATAGAGATGTATACATGTGGATGTAGATGTACACATTTGAGACAGCTACGATTACGATTCGATACGGTTGTAAATGTATTCGTGTGATTTGATACGGATGTAGTTCTTGGAGTTGTTGTGGTTTGTTAGTTTTTCAGCATGGTGGTTAACGATGGCTGACAAAGGAGTTAGATCAAAGCCATGAATTAGGACACAACATTATACAGAAAGCTGCGTTTAAAGGTACTGAACAAAACTATTATCTCACTTTATCCTAAAAACTCATGTATTAATCGATTCGATCCAAAAATTGACAACTTTTTCGCACTGTAATTTTTGAATTTAGAACTTGATATATGGAATTAGCTTCTATGATTTTGAACGAAGTATAACTAGATGATATAGAAGCTAACTACATAACAGATTTGGCTTAAACACTCTAAAACTTAAGACCGTCAAAAAAAAGTTCAAAAGGTTGAAAAACTTAAAAACGAATTTTTTTCGATTTTGAACACGTATTTTATTTCGAATCGGTGTTAGTCTAGTTACTTTTGTTCTGATACCAAGTGATAATCATATAATTGATTGAATTCGTATTAATCCTTGTTGATCAAATATCACAGTATAAGTATATGTATATATATCGTGTTTATGTATAGGTATATGATGAATATGAACTTAAATCTGTTACTTTCTGCATTTCAATCACAATGTGTTACATTTACAAGTAAGTAGGATTGAGAGAGTTTGTGAGTGTGTGAGTGAGGAGTTGGTTTACAAGTGAGGTTGAAAGCTTTATGACCTAAGTGTGATGAGGGTATTTATTCCTTTATTTCACCACACTTACAAGAGTTATCAACCTTACAACATACATCCATTTGACTAATTATATTATACTTAACACTTGATTACTTCCTAAAATCAAGCAAAATTCCTCCAATTATGTAAAATTCGTAACTGCAATTGTATATGTCTTCAAAATAACAGGACTATGTGATATGATATTTCACACTCTTCTCATTTGAAGTTATATGCTTCAATCAATTGACTCTATTTCCATCTTGATCAAAGTAATATGGTAAATATGATATTTACCATAAATTTTGAAAATCAATGTAGCAATGGTAGTCTGAAAAAATATAGATAGTCTGGATCGTTCTAGACCAACCGTGAAAAGTTTGAATTTGTTATGATACCAAAAAGTTAAGATAAGGTGGCTATATGGATGTCAATTTTGTATACAGAACTTACGCATGCAGAGGAATAGTTATTTGCACAGTAAACTTTGCATTATAAATAAGGCATCCATATTTTTCATTCAAACTCGTACCTAACTTTCATAATATAGAAAGTTTCTTCATCTTATCTTTATTCTTTATTAA
This sequence comes from Rutidosis leptorrhynchoides, assembly GCF_046630445.1. NCBI lineage: Eukaryota > Viridiplantae > Streptophyta > Magnoliopsida > Asterales > Asteraceae > Rutidosis > Rutidosis leptorrhynchoides. The sequence goes on along the minus strand of NC_092337.1, from coordinate 457,189,302 downwards.
TATATACATATATTAAGAAGTCTTTGCTAAGATCAGCCATAAAGGTTGTTATAAACCACTAGAATTATAACACGTTATTAGCACGAAGTGCTCCGTATAATCAAGGTTTATCTAAGCAAGCACAAGTCACTAATCAAGGTAAGAAATTCTTTAACGATATCTTCTATTATTTATTAGTAAGGTAAATATTATTATCATAAGTAAAATTATATTTATGTAATCTAACTTTTATTAACTTCACTAACATTTATATTTATGTTATTTAAGTTATATATGGTCGGTTATACCGCCTGAATTATATTTATGTAATCTAACTTTTATTAACTTCACTAACATTTATATTTATGTTATTTAAGTTATATATGGTCGGTTATACCGCCTGAATTATATTTATGTAATCTAACTTTTATTAACTTCACTAACATTTATATTTATATTATTTAAGTTATATATGGTCGGTTATACCGCCTGAATTATATTTATGTAATCTAACTTTTATTAACTTCACTAACATTTATATTTATGTTATTTAAGTTATATATGGTCGGTTATACCGCCTGAATTATATTTCTGTAATCTAACTCTCCAACAATGATGATACATATATCAAATTAATAAGATATTAATGCAATGTTTTAATTAAACTATGAAATTAAGACAAACAGTGAGAAACGTTCTTATTATTTCCCAATTTCTATCATTTGGGCTGACTTCATCACTTCAAATGAATTTTAAATGTAAATTAGGATAAGTGACAGGTTTACTTTAATCAGTATCTATCTTAGGTAGGCAAAATCGGTAGGTATAAGTTTTTAAATTTGGCACTTATGGCCAAAAGCTACCAAAGATGGTGCTGTCACATCTAAATAATTATTTTTAATGCCTAGATGATAATACAACTTATGTGGCATGCTTCCTTCAAACCTTCCTAAATCATCTATAATGACCTATTAGCATATAATACGAACTCCCTTAAATACTTCAATACCACGAACGAGCAAAATTAAGAGGAAAAAAAACGTCTATTTTCATAGTTCACTAGTTATTTTAGTCATAGAAGGATTTGGGATGTTAGTTTTGAAAGTAATCACATTATATTATATTAACTAAATCAAATCAAAATCAAATAATAAAGCACAATAAAACATTGTACCGTACCTAATGATTAAATGTGCTTCTAGTAATTCACATAGTAATGATCAATTATCAAGGTGATGAGTGTTTGACTAATTGACTTATTCAGATAATTATACACCATCCAGGTTACTCTAACCCTAGTAATTGATGTTGCAATTGTTTTCACAACACCACAATCACTTGTAAAGATCATTAGTTAACCTTGAGCAACAAAAACTATGAGTGGCTAATTGTATACATAAAATTTACATATCACAAAAATAGTAACTAAAATCAAGAAAACGCTCACTTTCTTGAATACATGAACATCTTCTTTATCTCTACAAATAAGTCCCAAAAGAAAAGAAAAAGAGAATGAATCTGTTGAAAAATCTTGAATGGTTTGAATTTTCTAAGATGCCTAGCTTGTTATGTATCACTCATAAATAAATGGTTTTAGACCATAACGCATATGTTTATTAAGTGTTATCTTTTATATACTTTAGATTTTAACTTGTTTGCAGGTAATATAATTTGATTATCTTGGTGAAATATAACTCATTATTTGCTTATCTTATTTAAAGTTTTAGTATGAATCATGCTGAAATACAACATCAATTAAATGTAAAGACCTATGTATTGCAGATAGTGGTAACATACACACTATGATCAAATCTAAGAAATATTTCATTGATTTAAATCAAATGAAGGAATTAAAAATACTATATCAGGTCTTGCAAACTTGATATAAGGAACGAAAAAGGAAAAAAATTCATATTACCAAATGGTACGAATTTTCTGATAAACAATGCTTTGTTTTCTCCCAAATCAAAGAAAAAATTGTTAAGTTCTCTGATATATATGATTATCAGTCAATGATAACCGAAAATGAGAAATACCTATGAAGCACCGAAAAGCGCATAGGATGAAAAGCGCAGCGCATATGATTAAAAGCGCATATGATGAAAAGCGCATATGATGAAAAGCGCAACGCATATGATTAAAAGCGCATATGATAAAAAGCGCATATGATAAAAAATGCAGCGTATATGATTAAAAAGCGCATATGATGAAAAACGCAGCGTATATGATTAAAAGCGCATATGATGAAAAGCGCAGCACATATGATTAAAAGTGCATATGATGAAAAGTGCATATGATGAAAAGCGCAGCACATATGATTAAAAGCGCATATGGTGAAAAAGAATATATGATGAAAAGCGCATATGGTGATTAATGAAAAGCACATATGGTGATTAATGAAAAGAATATTGAGAAAGAATCACCAATGCTTCTTGAAAGAATTCAAGGTTATATATATGGTCCAATTCATCCATCATGTGGACCATTTTGATATATCATGGTTCTAATAGACGCATCTAGCGGATGGTCTCATGTTTGTGTGTTATCAAGCTGTAATATAGCATTTGCAAAGTTTTTTGCACAAATTATTAAATTGAGAACACATTATTCTGATTACACCATTAAAAGGATGAGACTTGATAATGCTGGTGAGTTAACATATCAAGCATTTAATGATTATTATATGTCTACAGGGATTGTTGTTGAACATCCAGTTGCTCATGTGCATACACAAAATTGATTTAACTGAATCAATAGATAAACGCTTGCATCTAATAACTAGACAATTGGTAATGAGTACAAAACTCTCAATATTTATATGGGGACATGCAAAATTACATGCTGCGACATTATTTCATATTAGACAAAATGCAAGTCATAAATATTCTCCCCTACAACTTGATTTTGGCCGAGAGCCAAATATTTCCCATTAGAACATTTGTTTGTCCAGTATATGTTCTAGTTGCACAACCACAACACACTAAAATGGGTCCTCAAATGAGGATGGGGATATATATATTGAATATGAAATATCTTCAATTATAAGATATATTGAACCCATGACGGGTGATGTTTTTACAACACGTTTTGCTGATTGTCATTTAAAAAAAAAATTATTCCCTATATTAGGGGAGAAAGGAAAAATAAAGAAAAAGATGCTTCATGATGTGAACATCAATTAAGGTATATAGAATTCGCACAAAAGAATGCGAAACGAAAGTTTAAAAAATAATGCATATGCAAGAACTTGTAAATTAATTACTTTATACATTTAAAGATACAAAAAGAGTGACTAAATCATATATAATAGCAGGAAATGCTCCAGCTCGAATTAAAATTCCAAAAGCAGGCAATAATGTCACTCATGAGTCTTTGTCACGTCTGAAACGTGAAAGTACAATTGGTTCCAAAGATAAAAATCCCCGAAAAGGAAAATCCGCTGATAATAAGGTAAAAGAAAGTGTTCAAAAAGAACCACAAATCAATATTCCTTCTGCAGAGGATATTGATAAATGTAAATACATAAATTGCGATAAATTATGCAATATTATGAACCAAAATGAAATGAAAAATCTTGATGAGATATTTTCATATAATGTTACAATGACATCATGAATAAAGATGATGATCTGGAACCAAAATCTGTCATTGAATGTCAAAATAGACATGACTATATACGAGCTGAATTGGAATTGCTCAATAAAAGAAAAGTTTTCGGATAAATCGTTATTACTTTTAAAGATGTGAAACGTATGAGATAAAAAATGAATTTTTATCCGAAAAAGAAATGAGAAAAATGAAGTTATAAGATAAAGCAAGACTTGTAACTCAAGATTTCTCTCAAAGACCATGAATGGATTATGAGGAAAACTTATTCTCCTGTTATGGATGCAATTACTTTTAGATACTTAATCAGCCTAACAGTTTTCTAAAAATTTAGAAATGCATCTCATGGATGTTATTACTACTTATTTAAATGAATCACTTTATAGTGATATACACATGAATCCATGAAGGGTTTAAGGTATCAGAAACATCTAATGCAAAACCCAAAGAAATGTATTCTATTGAATCACAAAGATTTTTATATGGGTTGATACAATAGTATAACTGATTAAGTGATTACTTGATAAGAAAAAGGGTAAACAAATAATCTTATTTGAACATGTGTTCTTATTAAGAAAACAATGTCCGGGTATGTGATTGTAAGTTGTTTATGTCAATGATCATAATATCATATGAACAAATAAAGAGATCTATGAAATCATTCAACTTCTAAAAAAAATTAAATGAAAGATCTTAAAAAAAAAACAAGTATTGCCTTAGATTGCAAATTGAGCATATGCCTAATGGTTTACTTGTACATCAAACAAACTATACCGAAAAGATTTGAAAGCATTTTTAAATAAAAAACCATTGGTTTATATATCACTCAATATTGACATTGATCCATTTCATCCCCGTGAAGATCATGAAGATCTTTACGGATCAGAAGTTCCATATCTTAGTGCAATTGGGGTTATTATGTATTTTACAAATTGTACAAGACCTGACATTTCTTTTGTAGTTAATTTATTGACAAGGTTCAGCTCAACCTCTACAAAAAGACATTGAAATGGGATCAAGCAGATATTTCGATACCTTCGAGGAACTATTGATTTATAATTATTTTATTCTAATGCTTCAAAACAAGATTTGGTTGATTATGTATATACAGGTCATTCATCAAATACACATAAAGCTAAATCTCAAACTGGATATGTATTCCTAAATGGAGATACTGCAATATCATGGCGTTCTCAAAATAAACACTTGTTGCAACATCATCAAATCATGCTGAAGTGATTGCATTACATGGAGCTACTCGGGAATGTTTTTGGTTGAGATCAATGACACAACTCATTGCTGATTCTTGTGGACTATAACGCTATAAAGGCCAACAACTATCTTCACCAACAACTATATATGAAGATAATGCAGCGTGCATAATACAAATGAAAGAAGAGTATCAAAAGTGACAGAACAAAATATAAATGCTGATGAGGCGCCAAAGCCATAGACGGTCTTAATGGTCATAAGTTTAATGGAAAAGAATGATATGTTGGTAAGGCTCAGAAAAGACTAAAAGGGAATAGGAATTGAAATAAGGGTTTGAACAAACCATGAAGGAGACTGTAGACAAATCACAGGGGCTAAACTTGTACATAAAAGATTTAGATGATACAGTTTCGGATGAAAACCTCAGATTCTTCTCATATACTCAAGATCTCGTAAAATACAACCAGATTAAAATGAGATACGTTCAATCAACAACTCTGCTGATCTTTATACCAAAGCACTGTCAACCGCTGTTTTCAGAACACACGTTCACAATATTGGCATGAGGCAAGTTCAAAAGATGTGACGACTCATCGATCTCTACTTGAGGGGGAGTCAACTCTATACTGCACTCTTTTTCCCTTGACTAAAGTTTTTATCCCACTGGATTTTTCTTTAGCAAGGTTTTTAACGAGACAGTACTAGTTGCACTCTAATAAAATTGTCATCCAAGGGGAAGTGTTATGATACCAAAAAGTCAAGATAAGGTGGCTATGTGGATGTCAATTTTGTATACAGAACTTACGCATGCAGTGGAATAGTTATTTGTACAGTAAACTTTGCATTATAAATAAGGCATCCATAATTTCCATTCAAACTTGTACCTAACTTTCATAATATAGAAAGTTTCTTCATCTTATCTTTATTCTTTATTAATATATACATATATTAAGAAGTCTTTGCTAAGATCAGCCATAAAGGTTGTTATAAACTACTAGAATTATAACAGAATTCTATATACCTCAATATTTAAAATCTTTTTCTTGCAATATCAAACAATAGTTTTCACTCATCAAATTAAATATTATTCGTTTAATCATTGTTTTTCACAATAACTTTTACAAACTTTTATATATGTTTGTCTCTGAACTTGAAACTACGTTGAAATGCCACTTCGATATATATATATATATATATATATATATATATATATATATATATATATATATATATATCAAATAGTGTGTATATATATATATATATACACACACACACTATTTGATACACGTATATTTACACACTTTTAAAAATGGTGAAACCTTTTGTTAAATTTCTCACACTTATAAACGTGTGTAAAAACATGTGTAGAATATCATGACATTTTCACACATAAAATTGTAAAGGGAAAAAATTGTTTACTTATTTGTGTGTACAATCATAAATATAATTAAATTTAAGAGTCTTAAGTTAATTTTATCACACTAAGTTTTTTCACACTTCCTCTTATGTGAAGAAATGAGATGTAAGAAATTTAATTAATCACACTTTTAAATGTGATTAAATTTGTGTTTGTACACAGTTATAATTATAGACAATTTTTTCTTACAATTTTATGTGTAAATGTTTATCGATAACATTTATTAATGTAACACGCTTACCCTTTGTATAAGTGTGTAAAAGTGTTAGAACCAATGAATAAGTGTATTATGTTTCAAGCCTTATAGAAGGGTTGTATGGATGATGGCTATATATGTAACAGAAATAATTAGGGCCTAGAAGTAAATTTACTTTATTGCTATTAGAATATTATAAGTTTTAATATATGAATTATTATTAATTGTGTGTTTACAATTATTTGTTGATAGAATTAGATTCGTTTTGTGATAAGGGTCACTGAATATATTTGTTTCCTAGAATTGAACTCCGTTAAGGCTGCCTAACGAGGTACGTAAGGTAATACCCGTGTGATATGGGCTGCCTAACGAGGTACGTAAGGTAATACCCGTGCGATATGGGCTATAGATTTTAATCACCATTTAGGTGAAGTGTCTAGAGACTTCTCTCGATTTTTCCCAATTGAGCTTACACACTACTGTACCAACTTTTCCTTCTCTAACATAACCCGAACTTGATCTTGATGTCTTCTTGAAGTAATTACAGCTTAGATAATCGATTCTTGCGTAGGGATGGCAATGGGTTGAAAAAAAAACCGTGACCTGCGGGTATCCGTGTCTGTGACGGGGGATATTTATAAAAAAATCTACCCGCGGGTACTAGGCTGGTAAAATTTTGTACCCGTTGGCGGGTCGCGGGTATCTAATACCCGTCGCGGGTAAAATCAGACTCGTCAGTCCGTGATGCCCGTTTGAGCTACCCGCGAATATACCCATTTACCCGCATACATATACTTAATTATATAATATATAATTTAATTTTTTTAATGTATTTTCATAATTATTCACTGGTTTACCCGCGGGTAGTGGGTATCCGCAAATAAAATAACTTAAAGTGCACATTTTATAAACTCGTGGGTAGCGGGTACCCGCGGGTCGCAGGTACGGGCAAAAAAATTTACCCGTTGGCGGGTAAACGGATACTCGCGAGTAAGGAAAAAATCCTGGCGGGCGGGTCGCGGATATTAAGTATCCGTGCCCGTTACCCGCGGGTGCCATCCCAATTCTTGCATCATCTATAACAGATTTTCAAGTTTGTGCTTTGAATTACGTTATTAAATCCTTATTTATTCTAAGGTTTAAGTTTTTATGGGTTTTAGTGTTCTTGATGCTTCGATCTTGTTGTTTTTGATGTTATAAGCTTGCTTGCTTGGAACAAGTTAATCATACAGAATATTAAGAGTAGTTAATAGTATTTCGTAGCATAATATGAACTCATTTATAAAAGCTTTTTCTTCATATTAGCATTTTATAAGTTTAAATTCGGGTAGTACCTACCCGTTAAGTTCATACTTAGTAGCTAATATACAATTCAACTACTACAATTCTATATGAAAAACTGATTGTAATAATATTTCACGTTCAAACTTTTATACAATATTTTACAAACTTACAATACCGCTTATTTTACATAAAGCATGAAATATAGCACACAATAACTTTGATACAAGATAGTTGTGAAGATAATTCTAGCTAGTACACAAGTCGTTCAGCAAAGGCAATAAAGACACGTAATTCATACGTCCAGAAACAAGTCATGCATTCTGGTTTTACTAGGATTACTTCCCATCCTTGGTATTGTGGAACATAACCGTTATGGCCGTTGATAAGACAGCGTGTTGTAACGTCGTCAAAGGGACGAGGGTTACGTAATGTCCAACAGTCCCGTAATAATCTAAAAACCTCATTTCTTACCCCAATTACCGACTCCGTCACTTGTGGAAACGTTTTGTTTAATAGTTGTAGCCCGATGTTCTTGTTCTCACTTTGGTGAGAAGCGAACATTACTAATCCGTAAGCATAACATGCTTCTTTATGTTGCATGTTAGCCATTTTTTCTAAATCACGAAGTCCAATATTCGGATATATTGAGTCAAAATAATTTCTTAACCCGTTGCGTAAAATAGCATTTGGGTTCTCCGCAATATATGCATCAAAGTAAACACATCGTAACTTATGGGTTTCCCAATGTGATATCCCCCATCTTTCAAACGAAAGTCTCTTATAAACCAAGACATTCTTGGAACGTTCTTCGAATGTCATACAAACTGATCTCGCCTTAAATAGTTGTGCCGAGGAATTCTGGCCGACTCTAGACAAGATTTCATCAATCATGTCTCCGGGTAGGTCTCTTAAAATATTGGGTTGTCTATCCATTTTGTGTTTTTAAATTGTAAAATAGACAAGAGTTAGATTTATAAAAAAATACTTATTAATACAAGCAATTTTTACATATATCATAAAGCATAAGAACACTATATTACATATATTACACCACACGAATACAACTATCTTATTCCGACTCGCTCGTTTCTTCTTCTTCGGTTTTGGTTCATTTTGCCAAGTTTCTAGGGATAAATGATGTTCCCCTAATACGAGCCGTCGTTGTCCACATTGGTTTAGAAAAACCTGGTGGTTTAGAGGTTCCCGGGTCATTGTTACAACTTAAGGACTTCAGGGGTTGACGATACATATAAAGTTCATCGGGGTTGGAATTAGATTTCTCTATTTTTATGCCCTTTCCCTTATTATTTTCTTTTGCCTTTTTTAAATTCAGTTGGGGTAATTTCTATAACATCATCGGAATTCTCGTCGGAATCCGATTCATCAGAGAATTGGTAATCCTCCCAATATTTTGCTTCCTTGGTGGAAACACCATTGACCATAATTAACCTTGGTCGGTTGGTTGAGGATTCTCTTTTACTTAACCGTTTTATTATTTCCCCCACCGGTTCTATTTCTTCTTCCGGTTCCGATTCTTCTTCCGGTTCTGATTCTTCTTCCGGTTCCGACTCTTCTTCCGGTTCCTCTTCGGGAACTTGTGAATCAGTCCACGAATCATTCCAATTTACATTTGACTCTTCATTATTATTAGGTGAGTCAATGGGACTTGTTCTAGAGGTAGACATCTATCACATAATATCAAACACGTTAAGAGATTAATATATCACATAATATTCATATGTTAAAAATATATAGTTTCCAACAAAAATGTTAAGCAATCATTTTTAAAGAAAACACGGTCGAAGTCCAGACTCACTAATGCATCCTAACAAACTCGATAAGACACACTAATGCAAATTTTCTGGTTCTCTAAGACCAACGCTCGGATACCAACTGAAATGTCCCGTTCTTATTGATTAAAAACGTTCCATATTAATTGATTTCGTTGCGAGGTTTTGACCTCTATATGAGACGTTTTTCAAAGACTACATTCATTTTAAAACAAACCATAACCTTTATTTCATCAATAAAGGTTTAAAAAGCTTTACGTAGATTATCAAATAATGATAATCTAAAATATCCTGTTTACACACGACCATTACATAATGGTTTACAATACAAATATGTTACAACAAAATAAGTTTCTTGAATGCAGTTTTTACACAATATCATACAAGCATGGACTCTAAATCTCGTCCTTATTTAAGTATGCGACAGCGGAAGCTCTTAATAATCACCTGAGAATAAACATGCTTAAAACGTCAACAAAAATGTTGGTGAGTTATAGGTTTAACCTATATATATCAAATCATAATAATAGACCACAAGATTTCATATTTCAATACACATCCCATACATAGAGATAAAAATCATTTATATGGTGAACACCTGGTAACCGACATTAACAAGATGCATATATAAGAATATCCCCATCATTCCGGGACACCCTTCGGATATGATACAAATTTCGAAGTACTAAAGCATCCGGTACTTTGGATGGGGTTTGTTAGGCCCAATAGATCTATCTTTAGGATTCGCGTCAATTAGGGTGTCTGTTCCCTAATTCTTAGATTACCAGACTTAATAAAAAGGGGCATATTCGATTTCGATAATTCAACCATAGAATGTAGTTTCACGTACTTGTGTCTATTTTGTAAATCATTTATAAAACCTGCATGTATTCTCATCCCAAAAATATTAGATTTTAAAAGTGGGACTATAACTCACTTTCACAGATTTTTACTTCGTCGGGAAGTAAGACTTGGCCACTGGTTGATTCATGAACCTATAACAATATATACATATATATCAAAGTATGTTCAAAATATATTTACAACACTTTTAATATATTTTGATGTTTTAAGTTTATTAAGTCAGCTGTCCTCGTTAGTAACCTACAACTAGTTGTCCACAGTTAGATGTACAGAAATAAATCGATAAATATTATCTTGAATCAATCCACGACCCAGTGTATACGTATCTCAGTATTGATCACAACTCAAACTATATATATTTTGGAATCAACCTCAACCCTGTATAGCTAACTCCAACATTCACATATAGAGTGTCTATGGTTGTTCCGAAATATATATAGATGTGTCGACATGATAGGTCGAAACATTGTATACGTGTCTATGGTATCTCAAGATTACATAATATACAATACAAGTTGATTAAGTTATGGTTGGAATAGATTTGTTACCAATTTTCACGTAGCTAAAATGAGAAAAATTATCCAATCTTGTTTTACCCATAACTTCTTCATTTTAAATCCGTTTTGAGTGAATCAAATTGCTATGGTTTCATATTGAACTCTATTTTATGAATCTAAACAGAAAAAGTATAGGTTTATAGTCGAAAAAATAAGTTACAAGTCGTTTTTGTAAAGGTAGTCATTTCAGTCGAAAGAACGACGTCTAGATGACCATTTTAGAAAACATACTTCCACTTTGAGTTTAACCATAATTTTTGGATATAGTTTCATGTTAATAATAAAAATCATTTTCTCAGAATAACAACTTTTAAATCAAAGTTTATCATAGTTTTTAATTAACTAACCCAAAACAGCCCGCGGTGTTACTACGACGGCGTAAATCCGGTTTTACGGTATTTTTCGTGTTTCCAGGTTTTAAATCATTAAGTTAGCATATCATATAGATATAGAACATGTGCTTAGTTGATTTTAAAAGTCAAGTTAGAAGGATTAACTTTTGTTTGCGAACAAGTTTAGAATTAACTAAACTATGTTCTAGTGATTACAAGTTTAAACCTTCGAATAAGATAGCTTTATATGTATGAATTGAATGATGTTATGAACATCATTACTACCTTAATTTCCTTGGATAAACCTACTGGAAAAGAGAAAAATGGATCTAGCTTCAATGGATCCTTGGATGGCTCGAAGTTCTTGAAGCAGAATCATGACACGAAAACAAGTTCAAGTAAGATCATCACTTGAAATAAGATTGTTATAGTTATAGAAATTGAACCAAAGTTTGAATATGATTATTACCTTGTATTAGAATGATAACCTACTGTAAGAAACAAAGATTTCTTGAGGTTGGATGATCACCTTACAAGATTGGAAGTGAGCTAGCAAACTTGAAAGTATTCTTGATTTTATGAAACTAGAACTTTTGGAATTTATGAAGAACACTTAGAACTTGAAGATAGAACTTGAGAGAGATCAATTAGATGAAGAAAATTGAAGAATGAAAGTGTTTGTAGGTGTTTTTGGTCGTTGGTGTATGGATTAGATATAAAGGATATGTAATTTTGTTTTCATGTAAATAAGTCATGAATGATTACTCATATTTTTGTAATTTTATGAGATATTTCATGCTAGTTGCCAAATGATGGTTCCCACATGTGTTAGGTGACTCACATGGGCTGCTAAGAGCTGATCATTGGAGTGTATATACCAATAGTACATACATCTAAAAGCTGTGTATTGTACGAGTACGAATACGGGTGCATACGAGTAGAATTGTTGATGAAACTGAACGAGGATGTAATTGTAAGCATTTTTGTTAAGTAGAAGTATTTTGATAAGTGTATTGAAGTCTTTCAAAAGTGTATAAATACATATTAAAACACTACATGTATATACATTTTAACTGAGTCGTTAAGTCATCGTTAGTCGTTACATGTAAATGTTGTTTTGAAACCTTTAGGTTAACGATCTTGTTAAATGTTGTTAACCCAATGTTTATAATATCAAAAGGGATTTTAAATTATTATATTATCATGATATTATGATGTACGAATATCTCTTAATATGATATATATACATTAAATGTCGTTACAACGATAATCGTTACATATATGCCTCGTTTCAAAATCATTAAGTTAATAGTCTTGTTTTTACATATGTAGTTCATTGTTAATATACTTAATGATATGTTTAATTATCATAATATAATTTTAACTATATATATAACCATATATGTCATCATATAGTTTTTACAAGTTTTAACGTTCGTGAATCACCGGTCAACTTGGGTGGTCAATTGTCTATATGAAACCTATTTCAATTAATCAAGTCTTAACAAGTTTGATTGCTTAACATGTTGGAAACATTTTATCATGTAAATATCAATCTCAATTAATATATATAAACATGGAAAAGTTCGGGTCACTACAGTACCTACCCGTTAAATAAATTTCGTCCCGAAATTTTAAGCTGTTGAAGGTGTTGACGAATCTTCTGGAAATAGATGCGGGTATTTCTTCTTCATCTGATCTTCACGCTCCCAGGTGAACTCGGGTCCTCTACGAGCATTCCATCAAACCTTAACAATTGGTATCTTGTTTTGCTTAAGTCTTTTAACCTCACGATCCATTATTTCGACGGGTTCTTCGATGAATTGGAGTTTTTCGTTGATTTGGATTTCATCTAACGGAATAGTGAGATCTTCTTTAGCAAAACATTTCTTCAAATTCGAGACGTGGAAAGTGTTATGTACAGCCGCGAGTTGTTGAGGTAACTCAAGTTGGTAAGCTACTGGTCCGACACGATCAATAATCTTGAATGGTCCAATATACCTTGGATTTAATTTCCCTCGTTTACCAAATCGAACAACGCCTTTCCAAGGTGCAACTTTAAGGATGACCATCTCTCCAATTTCAAATTCTATATCTTTTCTTTTAATGTCAGCGTAGCTCTTTTGTCGACTTTGGGCGGTTTTCAACCGTTGTTGAATTTGGATGATCTTCTCGGTAGTTTCTTGTATAATCTCCGGACCCGTAATCTGTCTATCCCCCACTTCACTCCAACAAATCGGAGACCTGCACTTTCTACCATAAAGTGCTTCAAATGGCGCCATCTCAATGCTTGAATGGTAGCTGTTGTTGTAGGAAAATTCTGCTAATGGTAGATGTCGATCCCAACTGTTTCCGAAATCAATAACACATGCTCGTAGCATGTCTTCAAGCGTTTGTATCGTCCTTTCACTCTGCCCATCAGTTTGTGGATGATAGGCAGTACTCATGTCTAGACGAGCTCCTAATGCTTGCTGTAATGTCTGCCAGAATCTTGAAATAAATCTGCCATCCCTATCAGGGATAATAGAGATTGGTATTCCATGTCTGGAGACGACTTCCTTCAAATACAGTCGTGCTAACTTCTCCATCTTGTCATCTTCTCTTATTGGCAGGAAGTGTGCTGATTTGGTGAGACGATCAACTATTACCCAAATAGTATCAAAACCACTTGCAGTCCTTGGCAATTTAGTGATGAAATCCATGGTAATGTTTTCCCATTTCCATTCCGGGATTTCGGGTTGTTGAAGTAGACCTGATGGTTTCTGATGCTCAGCTTTGACCTTAGAACACGTCAAACATTCTCCCACGTATTTAGCAACATCGGCTTTCATACCCGGCCACCAAAAATGTTTCTTGAGATCCTTGTACATCTTCCCCGTTCCAGGATGTATTGAGTATCTGGTTTTATGAGCTTCTCTAAGTACCATTTCTCTCATATCTCCAAATTTTGGTACCCAAATCCTTTCAGCCCTATACCGGGTTCCGTCTTCCCGAATATTAAGATGCTTCTCCGATCCTTTGGGTATTTCATCCTTTAAATTTCCCTCTTTTAAAACTCCTTGTTGCGCCTCCTTTATTTGAGTAGTAAGATTATTATGAATCATTATATTCATAGATTTTACTCGAATGGGTTCTCTGTCCTTCCTGCTCAAGGCATCGGCTACCACATTTGCCTTCCCCGGGTGGTAACGAATCTCAAAGTCGTAATCATTCAATAATTCAATCCACCTACGCTGCCTCATATTCAGTTGTTTCTGATTAAATATGTGTTGAAGACTTTTGTGGTCGGTATATATAATACTTTTGACCCCATATAAGTAGTGCCTCCAAGTCTTTAATGCAAAAACAACCGCGCCTAATTCCAAATCATGCGTCGTATAATTTTGTTCGTGAATCTTCAATTGTCTAGACGCATAAGCAATCACCTTCGTTCGTTGCATTAATACACAACCGAGACCTTGCTTTGATGCGTCACAATAAATCACAAAATCATCATTCCCTTCAGGCAATGACAATATAGGTGCCGTAGTTAGCTTTTTCTTCAATAACTGAAACGCTTTCTCTTGTTCATCATTCCATTCAAATTTCTTCCCTTTATGCGTTAATGCAGTCAAGGGTTTTGCTATTCTGGAAAAGTCTTGGATGAACCTTCTGTAGTAACCAGCTAGTCCTAAAAACTGGCGTATGTGTTTCGGAGTTTTCGGGGTTTCCCACTTTTCAACAGTTTCTATCTTTGCCGGATCCACCTTAATACCTTCTTTGTTCACTATGTGACCGAGGAATTGAACTTCTTCCAACCAAAATGCACACTTTGAAAACTTAGCGTACAATTCTTCCTTCCTCAATACTTCTAACACCTTTCTCAAATGTTCACCGTGTTCTTGGTCATTCTTTGAGTAAATAAGTATGTCATCAATGAAAACAATGACAAACTTGTCAAGGTATGGTCCACACACTCGGTTCATAAGGTCCATGAACACAGCTGGTGCATTAGTTAAACCAAACGGCATGACCATAAACTCGTAATGACCGTAACGTGTTCTGAAAGCAGTCTTTGGAATATCATCTTCTTTCACCCGCATTTGATGATACCCGGAACGTAAGTCAATCTTTGAATAAACAGACGAGCCTTGTAGTTGATCCAATAAGTCGTCGATTCTCGGTAGTGGGTAGCGGTTCTTGATGGTAAGTTTGTTCAACTCTCGGTAGTCGATACACAACCTGAATGTACCATCTTTCTTCTTGACAAACAAAACAGGAGCTCCCCACGGTGATGTGCTTGGTTGAATGAAACCACGCTCTAAAAGTTCTTGTAATTGTCTTTGCAGTTCTTTCATCTCGCTGGGTGTGAGTCTGTAAGGAGCACGAGTTATTGGTGCAGCTCCTGGTACAAGATCTATTTGAAATTCAACGGATCGATGTGGGGGTAATCCCGGTAATTCTTTCGGAAATACATCGAGAAATTCTTTTGCAATGGGAACATCATTGATGCTCTTTTCTTCAGTTTGTACTTTCTCGACGTGTGCTAGAACAGCATAGCAACCTTTTCTTATTAGTTTTTGTGCCTTCAAATTACTAATAAGATGTAGCTTCGTGTTGCCCTTTTCTCCGTACACCATTAAGGGTTTTCCTTTTTCTCATATAATGCGAATTGCATTTTTGTAACAAACGATCTCTGCTTTCACCTCTTTCAACCAGTCCATACCGATTATCACATCAAAACTCCCTAACTCTACTGGTATCAAATCAATCTTAAATGTTTCGCTAACCAGTTTAATTTCTCGATTCCGACATATATTATCTGCTGAAATTAATTTACCATTTGCTAATTCGAGTAAAAATTTACTATCCAAAGGCGTCAATGGACAACTTAATTTAGCACAAAAATCTCTACTCATATAGCTTCTATCCGCACCCGAATCAAATAAAACGTAAGCAGATTTATTGTCAATAAGAAACGTACCCGTAACAAGCTCCGGGTCTTCCTGTGCCTCTGCCACATTAATATTGAAAACTCTTCCGCGGCCTTGTCCATTCGTGTTCTCCTGGTTCGGGCAATTTCTAATAATGTGGCCCAGTTTTCCACATTTATAACAAACTACATTGGCATAACTTGCTCCGACACTACTTGCTCCGCCATTACTCGTTCCGACACCATTTGTTCCTTTCGTTCTATTAACCCCTGGTCCGTAGACCTCACACTTCACCGCGCTATGACCATTTCTTTTACACTTGTTGCAAAATTTGGTGCAGAACCCCGAGTGATACTTTTCACACCTTTGGCATAGCTGCTTCTGATTGTTGTTGTTGTTGCGGTTATTATTGTTGTTGGGATGATTGTTGTTGTTGTTGTTGTTGTTGTTGTTGTTGTTGTTGTTGTTGTTGTTGTTGGGCCGTTTGTTGTAGTTGCGATTGATGTTGCGATTGTTGGGATAATTGTTGCGATTATTGTTGTAATTGCTGTTGTTGTTGTATTGGTGATTCTTATCACCGTTTTCCTCCCACTTTCTTTTGACTTGCTTCACATTGGCCTCTTCAGCAGTCTGTTCTTTAATTCTTTCTTCAAACTGGTTCACTAGTTTGTGAGCCATTCTACATGCCTGTTGTATGGAGGCGGGCTCGTGTGAACTTATATCTTCTTGGATTCTTTCCGGTAATCCTTTCACAAACGCGTCGATCTTCTCTTCCTCATCTTCGAATGCTCCCGGACACAATAAGCACAATTCTGTGAATCGTCTTTCGTACGTGGTAATATCAAATCCTTGGGTTCGTCACCCTCTAAGTTCTGTCTTGAGCTTATTGACCTCGGTTCTGGGACGGTACTTCTCGTTCATCAAGTGCTTGAATGCTGACCACGGTAGTGCGTACGCATCGTCTTGTCCCACTTGCTCTAGATAGGTATTCCACCATGTTAACGCAGAACCTGTGAAGGTATGCGTAGCGTACTTCACTTTGTCCTCTTCAGTACACTTACTTATGGCAAACACCGATTCGACCTTCTCGGTCCACCGTTTCAATCCGATCGGTCCTTCGGTTCCATCAAATTCCAAAGGTTTGCAGGCAGTGAATTCTTTGTAGGTGCATCCTACACGATTTCCTGTACTGCTAGATCCAAGGTTATTGTTGGTATGTAGCGCAGCCTGTACCGCGGCTATGTTTGAAGCTAGAAAAGTACGGAATTCCTCTTCATTCATATTCACGGTGTGTCGAGTAGTCGGTGCCATTTCCTTCAAAATAGTCAAATGGAACAAGTTAATCATACAGAATATTAAGAGTAGTTAATAGTATTTCGTAGCATAATATGAACTCATTTATAAAAGCTTTTTCTTCATATTAGCATTTTATAAGTTTAAATTCGGGTAGTACCTACCCGTTAAGTTCATACTTAGTAGCTAATATACAATTCAACTACTACAATTCTATATGAAAAACTGATTGTAATAATATTTCACGTTCAAACTTTTATACAATATTTTACAAACTTACAATACCGCTTATTTTACATAAAGCATGAAATATAGCACACAATAACTTTGATACAAGATAGTTGTGAAGATAATTCTAGCTAGTACACAAGTCGTTCAACAAAGGCAATAAAGACACGTAATTCATACGTCCAGAAACAAGTCATGCATTCTGGTTTTACTAGGATTACTTCCCATCCTTGGTCTTGTGGAACATAACCGTTATGGCCGTTGATAAGACAGCGTGTTGTAACGTCGTCAAAGGGACGAGGGTCACGTAATGTCCAACAGTCCCGTAATAATCTAAAAACCTCATTTCTTACCCGAATTACCGACTCCGTCACTTGTGGAAATGTTTTGTTTAATAGTTGTAGCCTGATGTTCTTGTTCTCAATTTGGTGAGAAGCGAACATTACTAATCCGTAAGCATAACATGCTTCTTTATGTTGCATGTTAGCCGTTTTTTCTAAATCACGAAGTCCAATATTCGGATATATTGAGTCAAAATAATTTCTTAACCCGTTGCGTAAAATAGCATTTGGGTTCCCCGCAATATATGCATCAAAGTAAACACATCGTAACTTATGGGTTTCCCAATGTGATATCCCCCATCTTTCAAACGAAAGTCTCTTATAAACCAAGACATTCTTGGAACGTTCTTCGAATGTCTTACAAACTGATCTCGCCTTAAATAGTTGTGCCGAGGAATTCTGGCCGACTCTAGACAAGATTTCATCAATCATGTCTCCGGGTAGGTCTCTTAAAATATTGGGTTGTCTATCCATTTTGTGTTTTTAAACTGTAAAATAGACAAGAGTTAGATTTATAAAAAAATACTTATTAATACAAGCAATTTTTACATATATCATAAAGCATAAGAACACTATATTACATATATTACACCACACGAATATAACTATCTTATTCCGACTCGCTCGTTTCTTCTTCTTCGGTTTTGGTTCGTTTTGCCAAGTTTCTAGGGATATATGATGTTCCCCTAATACGAGCCGTCGTTGTCCACATTGGTTTAGAAAAACCTGGTGGTTTAGAGGTTCCCGGGTCATTGTTACAACTTAAGGACTTCGGGGGTTGACGATACATATAAAGTTCATCGGGGTTGGAATTAGATTTCTCTATTTTTATGCCCTTTCCCTTATTATTTTCTTTTTCCTTTTTTAAATTCAGTTGGGGTAATTTCTATAACATCATCGGAATTCTCGTCGGAATCCGATTCATCGGAGAATTGGTAATCCTCCCAATATTTTGCTTCCTTGGTGGAAACACCATTGACCATAATTAACCTTGGTCGGTTGGTTGAGGATTCTCTTTTACTTAACCGTTTTATTATTTCCCCCACCGGTTCTATTTCTTCTTCCGGTTCTGATTCTTCTTCCGATTCCGACTCTTCTTCCGGTTCCTCTTCGGGAACTTGTGAATCAGTCCACGAATCATTCCAATTTACATTTGACTCTTCATTATTATTAGGTAAGTCAATGGGACTTGTTCTAGAGGTAGACATCTATCACATAATATCAAACACGTTAAGAGATTAATATATCACATAATATTCATATGTTAAAAATATATAGTTTCCAACAAAAATGTTAAGCAATCATTTTTAAAGAAAACACGGTCGAAGTCCAGACTCACTAATGCATCCTAACAAACTCGATAAGACACACTAATGCAAATTTTCTGGTTCTCTAAGACCAACGCTCGGATACCAACTGAAATATCCCGTTCTTATTGATTAAAAACGTTCCATATTAATTGATTTCGTTGCGAGGTTTTGACCTCTATATGAGACGTTTTTCAAAGACTGCATTCATTTTAAAACAAACCATAACCTTTATTTCATCAATAAAGGTTTAAAAATCTTTACGTAGATTATCAAATAATGAAAATCTAAAATATCATGTTTACACACGACCATTACATAATGGTTTACAATACAAATATGTTACAACAAAATAAGTTTCTTGAATGCAGTTTTTACACAATATCATACAAGCATGGACTCCAAATCTCGTCCTTATTTAAGTATGCGACAGCGGAAGCTCTTAATAATCACCTGAGAATAAACATGCTTAAAACGTCAACAAAAATGTTGGTGAGTTATAGGTTTAACCTATATATATCAAATCATAATAATAGACCACAAGATTTCATATTTCAATACACATCCCATACATAGAGATAAAAATCATTCATATGGTGAACACCTGGTAACCGACATTAACAAGATGCATATATAAGAATATCCCCATCATTCAGGGACACCCTTCGGATATGATACAAATTTTGAAGTACTAAAGCATCCGGTACTTTGGATGGGGTTTGTTAGGCCCAATAGATCTATCTTTAGGATTCGCGTCAATTAGGGTGTCTGTTCCCTAATTCTTAGATTACCAGACTTAATAAAAAGGGGCATATTCGATTTCGATAATTCAACCATAGAATGTAGTTTCACGTACTTGTGTCTATTTTGTAAATCATTTATAAAACCTGCATGTATTCTCATCCCAAAAATATTAGATTTTAAAAGTGGGACTATAACTCACTTTCACAGATTTTTACTTCGTCGGGAAGTAAGACTTGGCCACTGGTTGATTCACGAACCTATAACAATATATACATATATATCAAAGTATGTTCAAAATATATTTACAACACTTTTAATATATTTTGATGTTTTAAGTTTATTAAGTCAGCTGTCCTCGTTAGTAACCTACAACTAGTTGTCCACAGTTAGATGTACAGAAATAAATCGATAAATATTATCTTGAATCAATCCACGACCCAGTGTATACGTATCTCAGTATTGATCACAACTCAAACTATATATATTTTGGAATCAACCTCAACCCTGTATAGCTAACTCCAACATTCACATATAGAGTGTCTATGGTTGTTCCGAAATATATATAGATGTGTCGACATGATAGGTCGAAACATTGTATACGTGTCTATGGTATCTCAAGATTACATAATATACAATACAAGTTGATTAAGCTATGGTTGGAATAGATTTGTTACCAATTTTCACGTAGCTAAAATGAGAAAAATTATCCAATCTTGTTTTACCCATAACTTCTTCATTTTAAATCCGTTTTGAGTGAATCAAATTGCTATGGTTTCATATTGAACTCTATTTTATGAATCTAAACAGAAAAAGTATAGGTTTATAGTCGAAAAAATAAGTTACAAGTCGTTTTTGTAATGGTAGTCATTTCAGTCGAAAGAACGACGTCTAGATGACCATTTTAGAAAACATACTTCCACTTTGAGTTTAACCATAATTTTTGGATATAGTTTCATGTTCATAATAAAAATCATTTTCTCAGAATAACAACTTTTAAATCAAAGTTTATCATATTTTTTAATTAACTAACCCAAAACAGCCCGCGGTGTTACTACGACGGCGTAAATCCGGTTTTACGGTGTTTTTCGTGTTTCCAGGTTTTAAATCATTAAGTTAGCATATCATATAGATATAGAACATGTGTTTAGTTGATTTTAAAAGTCAAGTTAGAAGGATTAACTTTTGTTTGCGAACAAGTTTAGAATTAACTAAACTATGTTCTAGTGATTACAAGTTTAAACCTTCGAATAAGATAGCTTTATATGTATGAATCGAATGATGTTATGAACATCATTACTACCTTAATTTCCTTGGATAAACCTACTGGAAAAGAGAAAAATGGATCTAGCTTCAATGGATCCTTGGATGGCTCGAAGTTCTTGAAGCAGAATCATGACACGAAAACAAGTTCAAGTAAGATCATCACTTGAAATAAGATTGTTATAGTTATAGAAATTGAACCAAAGTTTGAATATGATTATTACCTTGTATTAGAATGATAACCTACTGTAAGAAACAAAGATTTCTTGAGGTTGGATGATCACCTTACAAGATTGGAAGTGAGCTAGCAAACTTGAAAGTATTCTTGATTTTATGAAACTAGAACTTTTGGAATTTATGAAGAACACTTAGAACTTGAAGATAGAACTTGAGAGAGATCAATTAGATGAAGAAAATTGAAGAATGAAAGTGTTTGTAGGTGTTTTTGGTCGTTGGTGTATGGATTAGATATAAAGGATATGTAATTTTGTTTTCATGTAAATAAGTCATGAATGATTACTCATATTTTTGTAATTTTATGAGATATTTCATGCTAGTTGCCAAATGATGGTTCCCACATGTGTTAGGTGACTCACATGGGCTGCTAAGAGCTGATCATTGGAGTGTATATACCAATAGTACATACATCTAAAAGCTGTGTATTGTACGAGTACGAATACGGGTGCATACGAGTAGAATTGTTGATGAAACTGAACGAGGATGTAATTGTAAGCATTTTTGTTAAGTAGAAGTATTTTGATAAGTGTATTGAAGTCTTTCAAAAGTGTATAAATACATATTAAAACACTACATGTATATACATTTTAACTGAGTCGTTAAGTCATCGTTAGTCGTTACATGTAAATGTTGTTTTGAAACCTTTAGGTTAACGATCTTGTTAAATGTTGTTAACCCAATGTTTATAATATCAAAAGGGATTTTAAATTATTATATTATCATGATATTATGATGTACGAATATCTCTTAATATGATATATATACTTTAAATGTCGTTACAACGATAATCGTTACATATATGCCTCGTTTCAAAATCATTAAGTTAGTAGTCTTGTTTTTACATATGTAGTTCATTGTTAATATACTTAATGATATGTTTAATTATCATAATATAATGTTAACTATATATATAACCATATATGTCATCATATAGTTTTTACAAGTTTTAACGTTCGTGAATCACCGGTCAACTTGGGTGGTCAATTGTCTATATGAAACCTATTTCAATTAATCAAGTCTTAACAAGTTTGATTGCGTAACATGTTGGAAACATTTTATCATGTAAATATCAATCTCAATTAATATATATAAACATGGAAAAGTTCGGGTCACTACAGAGGTGTCATTCGTGCGAATGAGATGACTCATCCGCATGAATGAGAGTTCTTCGTGAGAGTGATCTGTCTGTTTATATGTGTGAATTTTTTATTCTGTTATGTATGATCTGCTGTTGGTAATGTGATACAATTTCTGACTTGATGATGTCTTTCTCACTGTGGAAAAGATAAAGAGAAGGCTCAAAAATATTAGACCTCTGAGAACCTTCTGTTGCTGGTAATTGGTTAGTGAAATTATACATAGTCATGTATAAAGTAGCAGGTTATGCTAATAACAATGCTACTGTTATTAGGTTTCCTTATGATTACCTTGAGTTAGATTGATTGCTTGATTATGTCAATATGTGCACATGGTGTTGTTCCTAACCGATTCTAAAAGGTTGTAAGGGTCTAACTAAGTTAGAAAAGTTGTGTCTAGAAGCGGCCAACTAGGTCAGACAGGGTGGGTACAAGTGTTACTATTTGTGTAGTATAGTTTGAATGACGTACCCCCTGCATCCGAATTACTATACGAGGGAGACAATAACAGGAACTATCGGTAAACTCTAGCCCAATCAGATAGTAGTTGCAGGCTCGTACGAGCCGCTAGTCCTTTTCTTGTATGTGATTGTTATGTGTTAGACTTGTTAATAGTTAGTCGATATGGTACTTTATACCTCGTTGTATATAGTTTCATTCAGTTAGCTTTGTGCTAACCCCCACCTCATCCCATTCAGATTCTGGAACTTGGAGGCTAGATTGAAAGGAGACTTGATGGTGAAAATATGTTTGACCATGCGAAACTCTGATGTTATTTTGTAATAATAAAACTATAATTTTTACGTAACACCTATTGGTGAACTGATATCATAATTATTTGCAAGGGTAAAGCTTTGGTGTAATAAATCTTATGTTTGATTTACTTTCGCTGTGCATTAAAAAAATAAATGGTTGGTGTTACAATATATATAATCCCAAGGCTTCCTTAGTTAGTTGATAGCCATTAATTTGTAAAGATGTTTGAAAGAGCCGTGGAACACAATTTGACTTCTTTAATTTTGCTCTCTTGACATTTATGATCCATATTTATAGCACATTTATGATATTCATCATGTTTCAAACCCAACACTTGGTATCAAAGCGGGTTTTATAACTTTTTTGTCCCGATCATATAAACCTTCATCATGAATGTGCATGTGCACCTTCAAACCTTCAACACTTAATCCTATACGTCTTCAAACCTTCATTAGGAATACCTTCGAATCTTCAAACTCAACAAATCAAAACACATATCCATTTCTAAATTTTATTCTATTCTGTTCTATCACAATCATATTTATTTTAAAGTTATATAATTAGAAAACTATAGATTCATATTCATCTTCAAGTTAAAAATCGAAATTATCAATTAACCTCTACAAATCAAATATGGTACAGATTTATCCTTATTTTCATCAATCAAACCTTCGGTCATCGACAAATTCCGATTTTAACATCCACTTACAATTATCAAATATAAAACAGAAAATCAAATCCAGTTTCATTATTGTAACTGCTATTCGAAGATTTATGTTCATCTTCATGAAACTAAAATTTTCCAATTCATCAATTGAAGATCATCAACACTTTCTGAGATCAGAAACATGATTTTAAATCGAAACCTAACCTTTGTGACCTTTCGGGTCGCATTAACCACAACAAATTTTTATTAATTCAGATCGAGTTCATCGCTAACTACAAACTATAGAACAATTCAGAATCATTTGATGAAACATAATATAGTAGAGTTGTTCAAAATCATCTAGTGAATCTACCTGCAAATTTTCAAATTCTAAATCTCTAATTTGAGCTCGAATTCGAAGGTCAAATTTCATCTCAATAAATCAACTGTCTGTTCTAAGGTCACATTCGAAAGATATATGTTGTTTCAGGTTACGATGCTAACTGAAGAAGATTATAAATCATATTTTCAAAAAGTTTCATTAAGAAAGCATCATCAAAAATGCACTAGAAATCAATTTTGATTTTCATGTTCATTTCATCAAAAACCGCTATTGTTCTTCCCCAATTTCTAATTTTTTTAATGTTGTTTTGGTTCGTGATCCTTCATCAAAGATGCTAATCAAAGGTGCTGGAATTCATTGCCATTGATTATAATTATTAATTCGATCATCTGTGATTTTTGATATAGAAATCTAAGACTTCGTTAGTTAGTTGAAAGCCATTGATTTGTAAAGATATCCAAGAGAGTCGTTGAATACACTTTGACTATTTGACTTTTGATTTCTTGACATTCATAGCTTATTCATACATATTAAGGATGACAAAAAACGCGTACTCGATGGGAAAACTCGAAACCCAATATTTTTGGGCCGGGTAAATGGGTCAAGGGCCGGATATGGGGAGGGTTTTAAATTTTTTCGCGGGTCCGGGGACGGTATTAGACGCAAACCCGATTATCCAACTCGTATACCCGCAGAATGACCCGAATCCATATACCCGACCCGTAAACCCAATAACCCGGCCGGTAAACGCGATTACTCGTCCCGTATACCCGATTACCCGGCTCGTATAACCGAAAAAGACACGAATATCTCTGGGAAAACTCGTTTACCCGGTAGTTCGTAACTTGTAAGTAAATGGGGACCCGAATATCCGTGAGAAAACCAGTTTACCCGGTAGTTAGTTGTCGGGTCCGGGTCCGAGTCCATGTTTTAGACGGGTTTTTCTAATCAGGTTCGGATCTAAAATTACCTAAACCCGGCCCGATTTCATCCCTAATACAATTAGCACATCTTGATATTCAACATATTTCGGGCCTAACAAAAAATGTGTGTCGATAATTGGTACATTTGTTACAGTGAAATTGCTCTTATTTAAATGAGTTTTATCAGAGAGGTACACCGTAGATTATTTTAGTGGCTAAATTTGCGAGTCCATCTATAACAGGCGGAAGAGATAGCTAGCCATATTAGGTTATGATGTAAGACGTATATAACGTGCATGTATATCTCTAGTTGGAGTAGATATGTAATGTAATTATATTATATATATATATATAAAATAAAATATTATGTAACTTTTTTCTTATTTAAGTTTCTTACTGATTGCGAGTCATGTCATGCATGATCGTTGAGCAACTTGCAGTTAGAATATAGAGTAAATATAATTATACCTGAAAATCGGAATGTATTTATTTGAAGAGCAATATAACTCCATTAAAGAGCAACTGGCAATTAGAAGTTACAGTAAATAAATATTACTCCACCATTACCAACATAACTAACAGACAAAACTTGTCTTATTTGTTATAAATAGTACTATTTCGTTTTTCACTTTTCACAAACCAAACCCCCTAACTTCTATTAAAATATAAATTGAACCCTCCACTTTATACCTATATTCTATATTATTATTTATCTCATCACTAACACCAAAAATACTGAATAAGAACACCCACCACGTTTTACCGACTTGTACACTGCGCTCAAACAGTATGACCCACTTAGGCCACTACTGTGCTATTTTTTTTTTGTTTCCAACGATAAAAGAAGCAACTTTCTTAAAAGGAAAAACTCTTCAATGCTACCAAAAGATGTCGAAAAACATTCTTTTTTACAAAATAGATCAACTAACATTGACGCTAAAAGAAGCAACTTTCACAAAAGGAACAACCCTTCAATGTTAGATGTCGAAATTTTTTTTTTTTTTATACAAAATACTCCGTAGATCAAGACTTCTTTTTTAACTCGCATTCAAAACGGAACTCCCGGCGCGAAACGAGGGCTCCACTACTAGTTATAAACATTAGCAAAAACTCTGTAAAAGAGTTCCGGTACAAAACTTTACTAATTCTAAACTCAAACAATAAAAATAAAAAAGATGAACTATGCAAACACGATAAAATTATATGCCAACAGATTAAAATTAAGATTCGCAGTAACATTTTGTCATTTCTAGCTATTTCGATTGATGAAAAGATTTTGTCATTCGCAGTAACATTAAAATTAAGATTCGCAGTAACATTTTGTCATTTCTGTTTTTGAGCCTTGGTTTGCGTTTGGTTCGATTGTATTTTTGTATGTCTTTTCATCGATTGATGAAAAGATTTGGTTCTATGTTATCGTTATTTTAGGAAAAAAAATATATATATATATATATATATATATATATATATATATATATATATATATATATATATATATATATATATTCTAGCTATTTCAATACATAATTAAGGTAACTCAAAAGTCAAACCTATATATGTGAGCCACATCAGCAACTAACATACATTAAATTTTGAACCGCTCAAACCTCTGATGAACAGTTAACAGTTTGTATAGCTAGAAGGAAGGGCAGGAACAAGTAGGTAGATGCATGCGGTTTCCAATTTCAACACTAGAGCCTACAAAAATTTTAAATAATTTAATACGTATATTTTCCATATTAGGTTTTATTATAAAATATTTACTTACGACAAATACAAAATGGTTTCTAATAACTAATCTTTATATTGTTATAATTCAGTAGGCTTATAACTACCTTTAGTGGTTTGATTCTTGATGTTATAATTCAGTAGGCTTATAACTACCTTTAGTGGTTTGATTCTTGATGTTATAATTCAGTAGGCTTATAACTACCTTTAGTGATTTGATTCTTGATTTAGAATACTAATAATGAAGTGTAAGAACAAAGATGATAATGGAGAGAAAGAAAGAAACACTTTGTAAGTGTGAGAAATGGTGCAAGTTTAATGCTTGCATTCATGAGTATTTATAGCCTAAAATCTCAATATAAAAATACATACTTTGTGTACTAAAATTGACTATATGTATACACCAAAATTGACTATCCATATCTATATTATTATTATTATTATAACACTCCCCCTTGGATAGCAATTTTATTTTGTTGAAGATCAACTATAAATTACTGCCTCGTTAAAAACCTTGCTAAAGAAAACCCAGTGGGAAAAAACTTTAGCTAAGGGAAAAAGAGTGCAGCATGGAGTTGACTCCCCCTCAAGTAGACATCGCTTCAGCTGTTACATCTTTTGAACATGTCTCATGCCAATGTTATGAACGTGTGTTCTGAAAATAGCAGTTGGAAGTGCTTTCGTGAAAAGATCAGCAGAGTTTTTGCTAGATTGCACATATCTCATTTCAATCTGGTTGTCCTTAATGAGATTTTGAGTGTATGAGAAGAATCTAGGTGGTATGTGTTTTGTTCGGTCACTTTTGATATACCCTTCTTTCATCTGTGCTATGCAAGCTGCATTATCTTCATAGATAGTTGTTGGACTTTTATCGCGTTCTAGTCCACAAGAATCAGTAATGAGTTGTGTCATTGATCTCAACCAAAAACATTCTCGAGTAGCTTCATGTAATGCAATCACTTCGGCATGATTTGACGATGTAGCAACAAGTGTTTGTTTTTGAGAACGCCATGATATTGCAGTACCTCCATTTAGGAATACATATCCAGTTTGAGATTTAGCTTTATGTGGATCAGATAAATAACCTGCATCTGCATAACCAACCAAATCTTGTTTTGATTCGTTAGAATAAAATAATCCTAAATCAGTAGTTCCTCGAAGGTATCGAAATATGTGTTTGATCCCATTCCAGTGTCTTTTGGTAGGAGCAGAGCTGAACCTTGCCAACAAATTAACTGCAAAAGAAATGTCAGGTCTTGTACAATTTGTAAGATACATAAGAGCTCCAATTGCACTAAGATATGGTACTTCTGGTCCAAGAATGTCTTCTTGATCTTCACATGGACGAAATGGATCAGCTTCAACATTGAGTGATCTAACAACCATAGGAGTACTTAATGGTTTTGCCTTGTCCATATTGAAACGTTTCAAAATCTTTTCAGTATATGTTGTTTGATGTACAAGTAAACCATTAGGCATATGCTCAATTTGTAAACCAAGGCAATACTTGGTTTTTCCGAGATCTTTCATTTCAAATTCTTTCTTTAGAAGTTGAATGGCTTCATGGATCTCTTTATTTGTACCTATGATGTTAAGATCATCAACATAAACAGCTATGATCACATATCCGGATGTTGTTTTCTTAATGAAAACACAAGGGCAAGTAAGATTATTTGTATACCCTTTGCTTATCAAGTAATCACTTAATCGGTTATACCACATACGTCCCGATTGTTTTAACCCATATAAAGATCTTTGTAATTTAATCGAATACATTTCTTTGGGTTTTGCATTTGATGCTTCTGGTACCTTAAATCCTTCAGGTATCTTCATATATATATCACTATCAAGTGATCCATATAGATAAGCAGTCACAACATCCATGAGATGCATTTCTAAATTTTTAGAAACTGCCAGACTGATTAAGTACCTAAAAGTAATTGCATCCATAACAGGAGAATAAGTTTCTTCATAATCAATTCCCGGTCTTTGAGAAAAACCTTGAGCTACAAGTCTAGCTTTATACCTTGTAACTTCATTTTTCTCATTTCTTTTTCGGACAAAAATCCATCTGTATCCTACAGGTTTCACATCTTTAGGAGTGAGAATGATGGATCCGAAAACTTTTCTTTTATTGAGTGATTCTAATTCAGCTCGTATTGCTTCTTTCCATTGAGCCCAATCATGTCTATTTTGACATTCAACCATAGATGTTGGTTCTGGATCATCATCATTATTCATGATGTCATATGCAACATTAAATGAAAATTTCTCATCAAGATTTTTCATTTCATTTCGGTTCCATAATATTTTTGAATATGCATAATTGATTGCAATTTCTGTATTGACATCATCAATCTCCTCTGCAGTAGGAGTACTGATTTGTGGTTCTTCTTGAACACTTTCTTTTACTTCATTATCAGCTGATTTTCTTTTTCGAGGATTTTTATCCTTTGAACCGATTGGTCTTCCACGTTTCTGACGTGGCAAAGATTCATGAGTGACGTTATTGCCAGCTTTTGGAATTTCAATTCGAGCTGGAGTATTTACTGCTGGTATATATGATTTTGTCACCGTTTTTGTATCTGTAAATGCATCAGGCAATTGATTTGCAAGTTCTTGTATATGCATTATCTTTTGAACTTCTGTCTCGCATTCTTTTGTGCGAGGATCAAGATACTTTAATTGAGGTTCACACCATGAAACATCATTTTCTTTATTTTTCATTTCTCCCCCTAATCTAGGGAACAATGTTTCATTAAAATGACAATCAGCAAAACGTGCTGTAAAAACGTCACCTGTCATAGGTTCAATATACCTTAATATTGAAGATGTTTCATATCCAACATATATTCCCAACCTCCTTTGAGGACCCATTTTTGTACGTTGTGGTGTCGCAATTGGAACATACACTGCACAACCAAATGTTCTAAGATGGGAAATATTTGGCTCTTGACCAAAAGCAAGTTGTAGGGGGGAATATTTATGACTTGCACTTGGTCTGATGCGAATCAATGCAGCAGCATGTAAAATTGCATGACCCCATATAGATACAGGGAGTTTTGTTCTCATTATCAATGGTCTAGCGATTAACTGTAAACGTTTAATCAATGACTCGGCTAAACCATTTTGTGTATGCACATGAGCAACAGAATGTTCAACAACAATTCCTATAGACATGCAATAGTCATTAAATGCTTGAGATGTAAATTCACCAGCATTATCAAGTCTCACCCTTTTAATGGTGTAATCAGGAAAATGAGCTCTCAATTTAATAATTTGGGCAAGAAATTTTGCAAATGCCACATTACGGCTTGATAACAGACAAACATGAGACCATCTGCTAGATGCGTCTATTAGAACCATGAAATATCTAAATGGTCCACATGGTGGATGAATTGGTCCACATATATCACCTTGAATTCTTTCAAGAAACATTGGTGATTCTTTCTCAACCTTAAGTGGTGAGGGTCTAGTTATCAATTTTCCAAGAGAGCAAGATGTACATGGAACCATTGTATCATGATGGATTTTTCTATCCTTTAGTGGATGTCCATGAGTACATTCAATAATCCTTTTCATCATTGTTGATCCTGGATGGCCTAATCTGTTATGCCATAAACTGAATACACCAGGATCAATATATTTTTCGTTAACTACCATATGTATTTCTGGTACATTTATATGTGTATAATGTAATCCAGAACTAAGTCTTGGCAGTTTTTCAACCACATGACTCTTGTCAGTGATACTTAAATATTTCTCATTTTCTGTTGTCACTGACTGATAATCATACCCGTTAAGGTATATGTCGGAGAAACTCAATAAATTTCTGCTTGACTTGGGAGAAAATAAGGCATCATTTATTAAAAATTTTGTACCATTTGGTAGTATGAAATTTGCCTTTCCTATCCCTTTTATCAAGTTAGCAGGTCCTGATATTGTATGTATAGTTCCTTCCGTTGGTTTTAGATCAATAAAATATTTCTCGGATTTAAGTATAGTGTGTGTAGTTCCACTGTCTGCTATACAGAGATCTCCACCACTTGATTGATGTTGTATTCCAGCAAAATTCATATTGAACTTCATATATAAGAAATAAATAGTGAGTACATTAATATTACACAATATTTTAAACGCAAATAGATAGTACTGAAACATTTAGCAAACATAATGACAAAGACAGACGATATTAAATCGTTTATTTTTCAAAAAACACACAACTTAAACATTCAAGAAATCTTCATATAAATCAGATGGTTTCTCAGTGACTGTTGGATCAATATTATCCACAAAATTTACTTCCTTTTCTTTACCTTTCAGCGAATCCTGATACATCTTAACAAGATGTTTAGATGTTCGGCAAGTATTAGCCCAGTGGCCCATTCTACCACATCTGTAGCAAGATTCTTCAGAATTTTTAGAAGAATTTTCTTCAACATCTTGTTTAATGGGCTTGTTTTGTGGTTGATATTTATATTTTCGTGGATTACTATTTCTTTGACCACCACGGCCACGACCACGACCACGCCCATTACCATTACCATAAGGATGGTTTCTACCATAGTTATGGCTTTTGGCATGATGATGGTGATGGTTATTATAACCACGACCTTGCCCGCGTCCTTGTCCCTGTTTATAATTATTTGCAGTATTTGCTTCAGGGATTGCAAGTGTACCAGTAGGACGGGATTGCTGATTTTTCATTAATAGCTCATCATTTTGCTCTGCAACTAAGAGATATGAATTAAGTTCAGGATATGTTTTGAACTTTAGCATTCTCAAATTTCTTTGCACTGTGATGTTTGCAGCATTCATTGTGGAGAAAGTTTTCTCCATCATGTCTGCATCACTAATTTCATGTCCACAGAATTTAAGTTGTGAACATGTATTATACAGAGCTGAGCTGTATTCATTTACTTTCTTAAAGTCTTGGAACCTTAATGTTCTCCATTGTTCCATTGCAGCTGGAAGTAAAATTTCTCTTTGATTATTGAATCTGCTTTTGAGACCTTCCCATAAAACATGGGGATCTTCTACAGTCACATAATTATTTTGTAAGCATTCATCAATATGTTGATGAATAAAGCAACATGCCGTAGCTTGTTCTTTTTCAGAACAAGTGTTGTTTTCATTTATGGTTTCAAGAATGCCCATTGATTTAAGATGCATTTTTACTTTTATAACCCATGGCATGTAGTTGTTTCCAGTTGATTCTAAAGGAGTAAATTTAAGCTTTTCCAGATTCGACATTTTCTATTATCAAAAATTAAAACAAACATCATGATAAATTAGAGTCAATTTATATTCATAAGTATATAAACATTAAACATAAATTTAATATAACATAAATGATAAGTAGGTGACAGTGTCGACCATGTGTAAGTAATCATAAATAAATGTTATATAACAAAAATATAAATATTAGTAAACATAAATGAAAATTTGGCGACAGTGTCGACCATATATTTTTTCAGGTGGTATAACCGACCTATATCATTCTGGTGGTATAACCGACCATATATCATTTTGGTGGTATAACCGACCATATATCATTTTGGTGGCAGAGCCAACCATATTTAGTATTAAGATTATCGTGCTGATAACGTGTTATAATTCAGTAGGCTTATAACTACCTTTAGTGGTTTGATTCTTGATGTTATAATTCAGTAGGCTTATAACTACCTTTAGTGGTTTGATTCTTGATGTTATAATTCAGTAGGCTTATAACTACCTTTAGTGATTTGATTCTTGATTTAGAATACTAATAATGAAGTGTAAGAACAAAGATGATAATGGAGAGAAAGAAAGAAACACTTTGTAAGTGTGAGAAATGGTGCAAGTTTAATGCTTGCATTCATGAGTATTTATAGCCTAAAATCTCAATATAAAAATACATACTTTGTGTACTAAAATTGACTATATGTATACACCAAAATTGACTATCCATATCTATATTATTATTATTATTATAACATATATTTATATATTCATATTCTTTCGTAAAATATATGAATTGATACATCAGCAGTATCAACATAACATATCTTGGATAAAATAAGACAGGCGGTTGTTCAAGTTATATTCCAAAAATACATTTATATGTTGAATATTTCAAGTATAACTGAAAACCAAGTGTTTAAAAAAATAAAAAATACATAATATACATAATATGATTATATAATGTGTACTGGTGAAATGACCCGTAGAACCACGGGTTTGTTTAAATAAAATAGTTTAATGATATGTTTTAAATATTAAGTGAACGTAAATGATAAAGGTATTTAGTTTAATGATCCGTGGAACTACAGAGTCCGATTAAGAAACTCTTTAGCTGAACATTTCATTAAACACCTAAAATGCATATTAAACAATTTACATCCAATCATAAGAGATAATGTCGATTGTCATTTTATTTTAAAAGTGTAAATTAAAATATAAATTTAGAATTGGTTTCCTTCTGCTTAGCTTTTATACCTTCTCGTGCTCAATTTAAAATAATTAATTAAAATAATTCAAAATATATTTAATTTTAATAATTAAAATAATTATTAATAAGATTTAATAATAACAATTAATTAATAAGATTTAATTATAATTCAAAATTATTTGATTTAATGACATCACCCACCATGCGTAGATTTTTTTCTTTTTATTTTTTATTTTTTCTTAACAAATGAATTAGCCTATTAATGACATCATCATTATAGAATTTTAATATTAACTATAGATGCTAATATTGATAACTCACCCGTTTCAATTTAATAGTCATCTAATTAAAAATATAAATGAATATAAATGTGTATGATAAAATGTATACCGTTTAAGAAACTATCACTATTTAATTGTACTTTTTGATTACTTTTAGTTTTACCAGTTATATTTACATACTCTTTTTATTTTAAATGCATAAACTTAAGGTATAAAAGGAATTTTTACTTTGTTATTTTTTATCTACGTATGAAAGTGCAATATCAATTAGATACATCCTAAAAAGAATAAGAAGACTATTAAATAGAGACGGATGAAATAATAAGTATACACTCACCTCAAGTTTACCAAGAAAGCAAGAACTTTGCTAATTGTCACTTATCTCATATTACTACTCCAATTATATATAATATTCTTTCCATTTCACTTCAAGTGTTCACATTATTATTTTGTGACGTTTCATTTTAACAGTTTACTTTTTATTTCAACATAAGAGATTATAGTGGAGGGACGATATTTTATTCTTGAAGAATAAAGTTAAATGAATTTAATAAATGTGTGTGAAAAAAGTGAATGTGCAATTATAATAGGACTAGGAAGTAATTAAAATGCACGGAAATGTGTCTTTATAGAGAAAGTTTACTAAAATATCCTTAAATCATGTTTACACAACTTTTTATGGGATATATTTAAGGGTATTTTTAGAACTCTTTTCTCCCAACCTTTTTCCATTTAACTATTTTTTAAACTTTAAATTACCCAACCGTTAACCGTTTTTAAATGGTTCAATTAACCGACCGTACTTTTTTCATGTCCTTTTTCACCTTCATTTTTCATTCATTTATTTTTTTAACCTTCAATTAACCAACCGCTAATTGCTTTTAAAAGTTTAATTAACCGATAAAAACCACCCCTCAGCGAACCGCGGGTGTCTTATATCCTTGTTACTTACTATTTTGAATGGCATTTTGGTGTGACATAATGAGTTTTTATTTTTATTTTTAATTTTTGTTACAAAATATTATTTTTTCTAACTAACGTTTTTAGCTACGGGTATATGCTAACTATTCATGATAATTAATTTGGTACATAACAATAGTGAATAATATATACAATAGAAATGGGACGACTTGTGACATTAATTTGGTAAAATTCAAAAAACATTAGTAAACAATGAAATTGAGACGGAAGGGATAAAACTAGGTTGTCGGTTCTAGTGTACTACAATGACTATTTCAACTTTTTGCATTAAATTTTGGTTATCAAATGGTTTTTCCTTACTAGCGTTTCGACTACGAGTTATATGCTATTTATTTATGACAATCGATTTGGCCTGTCTCAAAAATGAATACCATATAATTGAATCGGGACACCTAGAACAATTAATTTGGTTGTGAACAATGAAGACGGATGGTATACAATTATATACGTGTATATATATATATATATATATATATATATATATATATATATATATATATATACATACATACATATAGTTAAAAGTTTAAACGAGAACTACAAAAATTACGAGAACTGCGTGATCTTTTTATTTACAAAGATTTTCAAATACGAATAAATTGAATCATCCATAAATGTTGATGGGTAGTAAGAATGAATATAAAATAGTATGAAATTTTTTTATGTTTTACCTATATAATTTCTCATTTACATGTGCATATCTGTTTGTGAACATGTGGACAAATTCAAATAACTAACAAATTAACATGCAGTTTGTGGTAATGAACATATATTTGTTGATGATATAAACATTAATTAGCATATGATATGAACATATGTTCTGGTGTACAATCTCGTTTGAACATGCCATATATATATATATATATATATATATATATATATATATATATATATATATATATATATATATATATATATATATATATATATAGAAGTACGTCTTAAAACATATTTTTTATTTTTAAACATTATTGACTATATAATCGTTTACGGATCATCTTGTCAAAGAAACTAAACCCTTTGCTTTTATTTTTTTACTAAGAACTGTACAATAGTATATACATAAACTTTATAAATATATTTTTTCAAACGTTATTGACTGTATGTACTAAATGCCGTGAATATATTGATCGTCGATGAATTGTAGTATCAAACAAATGTAAAACATCAACCAACAACACAAATGTAACTAAAAGAATGTTATTCCACAATACAAAATACAAGGACGCTAAGAAGAAAAGATGATAGCTTGAATAATAAAGTAGCAAGTATATGTATATATAACCACCTAACAATGACTGCTACACTGTTTGTGATCACCGTAAAGTACTACTATAGAGGAAATTTTGGCAATTCAAATAGTCATGAATACGAAAATGACAAATAACCACTACCATATGCTAAATATTAAAAACGTAATCATATCGCGATGATTATCACCACAGCAACGCGCAGTCTGACCATCATCTAGTTACAAACTAAAGGACATGGGGTCCGTTTATAATTGGTTAAAGTCGAGACGTTGTATTATTCCTAGTCGATTGTAACGACCCGACCAAAACCGTTATTGACGGCGCCGTTAACTTAGGTCCCGTTGCGTGGTCGTAGTCCCTATATGAGACTCGTTTGACCAAAATTATGTCGCATTCATTTGAAAGGTACAAGACTTGCAAGTTTAGTTTACAAAACCGTTCGACAACAAGTCTAAGTTTACAAAAGTCATAAAGTATAAATGAAATAACTTGCGACATAATTAGTTTAAAAACACAGTTGCTATAAATAGCGTAAGTATGTAAACAAAAGTTTGAATCCAAAAGTGCTATCCCTAGCGTATGCATGCATGGTTGACTCCAATCAAGTAATCAAAGAGTGCGGAAGCATGTATCAAGTAGCCAAGTATGAACCTGAGAAAACATGTAGAAAACTGTCAACGAAAAACGTTGGTGAGATCATAAATGTATTTGTGAAAGTATGTTTTTGAATCACAAGGTTTAGTATCAAGGCGTATACATCTCTAAAGATGTGTTTGTAAACCATAAGATTTAGTATAAAGTGAATATCAAGCGTATACATCCCAAAAGATGTTGTCTGTATCACGAGCACCCAATTACCAAAACTTAACTGAATCTTCCCTCTGAATTTTGAATATAGTGTTAGAACATACACTATGCACGTTGAAATTATATTTCATCCACTAACGGTAGCGAACCGTCTGAATGAGGGTTCGTTAAACCCGTATGGCCACACAACATAATCACTCGCTTACACTTACACCCTGCAAGTGGAACTAATGATAATTGGATTGAGGACTTTTGTTCTAACTCGTCTGTATCTTTGCTCTTGTATTCGCATTTGTATCCAAAGTATGAAAGTATAAACCGTATAAATGTATATAAAGTATATGTTTCTCAGCCCACGATTTAAAAGTATAAAAGTATTTGCAAAGGTGGGACTATGATCTCACCTCGAGTGCACGAGTATAAACGTACTTCACAAAGTAACGTATGCATGAAAGTTGCTTAGCCTTGACCTAAACAAGTAAGTTGTATCAATTAACCGGTTACGATACAAGGTCGGGTGAAATGTGTTCAATTAGTCCTATGGCTCGTTACGACTCGATTAAATATAGCATGTGAATCAATTTGTCAAGTTTCATACAAGAATCACGTATAAAAGCATGTTAGAACGATTGCATAAAAGTTTGGTTCAGTTTGACTAAAAGTCAAACTTGGTCAAAGTCAAGGTCAACGGGGTCGGGTCGGGTGTCCGACAATTTTCTCATGATGAGAAGTCATATACGAGCATAATAGTCAAGTTTCATGGAAAACGGGGTTATAGTAAAGCGGGAAACATTTTTGTGACATGAAAAA
Organism: Rutidosis leptorrhynchoides; assembly: GCF_046630445.1. Classification (NCBI taxonomy): domain Eukaryota; kingdom Viridiplantae; phylum Streptophyta; class Magnoliopsida; order Asterales; family Asteraceae; genus Rutidosis; species Rutidosis leptorrhynchoides. Next base: position 457,151,648 of record NC_092337.1, on the reverse strand, counting down.
CAAAGACAAAATGAGCTGGGCAGTATGCGCGGCGCGCAATGGGTTGCGCGGCGCGCACCCAAGTGTAAATCCTGGTCAGAACTTAACCACGAAGGCAAACATCTGGGATTTCTAATTCTGCGCGGCACGCGGGTATATGCGCGGCGCGCAATACCTGGGAAACATGCAGTTTGCAGAAAAATAGACCAAGTCACGAACCAAAACTCAAATTAACATATTTTATGAACCGAAAACATCCAAGATGCATACTATATATCGTTGGAAAGGTAATTTGACAAGGAATACAACTAACCACATATCATCAAACAAAAACATCATTTACAATAACCGAAAACTCGTCAATTGATCAAGAAAGGTTTATTTTCAAAGTTTCAAGTTCGTAAAACGTATTTTATGATTCGGGAATCCAATTTACACATACGATATGCCGTTTCGAAGGTAATTAAGCATACATTGCATCTAAACACTTACTAACAACATTAACAAGCATTCAACGCATCAAAAGTTCATGTCAAGAACTATCAAACCCTAGTCAAACATCACAAAATCATTAATCGGGTTTTTGAAGTTTTCTTAATCAACCTACACATCAAAATGTGGCTAATGATACTAGTAACACAATTAAAACATGCACTTTAACAATCTAACAACATTAACTCATCCAAAATCAAGGATTAAGCAAACCCATTTTAAAAACTCAAACTAGTTACTCCAAACCACAAATCGAGCAAACAAAACATATATTCATGTTACACACGAGCCATAGACACTAACTAACACAATTTCAAGTATATAAAACGAATTTAGAGAAATTTAGTGATTTTAGAAAGTTACCCAAAACGGATGAAATTGGTACCAAATCGAAGAGGATGAAGAGAGGATCACGAATATGTAATTTGTTTTGAAGTTTGCTTCCCGATCCGGATTTAGATGATGATTTATGTTTGTGTTCTTGAGAGAAAAAAAGAAAGAAAGAAAAAAAAGAAATGGATGAATGAGTGGGTGGAGGTGGTGAGTGGTTGACTAGTCAACTACTAGCCACCTCTTTGGTCAAGTGGCGGAACTAGTCCCTCAAGTTTCAGAGCGGGTGCGGGAATAAGCCAAACGAATATTTTAAAACGCTCGAGTAAACGGGTGATGTCAAAATTAAATAGCGGGAATATAATGAACGTTACTCACGGAAACTATTAATTTAAATACGAAAGATTATGTTTAAAAAAAAAAAAGACGGTGTTAAAATTAAATTTAACGGAAAAACGCGGGATGTTACATTATCCACGCCTCAAAAGAAATTTCGTCCCGAAATTTAGTTGGAAGTAGTAGTTGTTGAATCTTCCTCGAGATCTTGCGTTGCCAATTCTACGAGTGAGGGAGAAGTACGTCCTAGGGTATTTCAACGAATTTTGACGGTCGGGATCATATGTTGTTTTAAGGTTTGGCTTTACGATTTATGGTTTCAACCGGTCCTCCTAGGAAGTGAGGGTTATCGTCGATAGTGAGTTCATCAAAGGAGATAACAAGTTCTCGTTTCGCAAAACACGTCTTTGAGTTGATACATCGAATGTAGGATAAACGGAGACCCAAAATGAGTTGGAAAAATCTAAACGGCTAGCGACGGGTCCAAAACACCCCAAGAATTTAAAGGATCAAAATATCGCGGATTTAGCTTCCTACGTTTTCCCGAAACGGATTGTACCTTTCCAAGGTGCGACTCTTAACGTGACGCGGTTTCCCACGTGGAATTTGAAATGTTTACGTCTAACATCGGCGTAGCTCTTGGTGATTACGAGTCGCGTAGGGTTTTACTTGAATATGAATAAATTTTCTCGGTTGCTCATGAATAACCTCGGCCCCAGTGAATTGATCATCGTTTACTTGGTTCGACAAAGGAGAATGACGTTTCCGGTCACATGTGGTTTCAAAAGGAGTGACGTTAAAACTCGAATGAAAATCATTGTAGTACGAGGATTCGGTTAAAGGAAAATACTTTTCTCAAGTAAATTTGAAGTTGGTAATACAAACCTGTAATTATGGTTTCCAAGGTTTAAATCGCATGTTTGTTCGGTCCGTCGGGTTGTGGATGGTACGCGGTACTCATGTCTAAACGCGGTCCCGAGGCTTTTTGTAAGGTACTCCAAAATCTAGAAGTGAAACGAGGATCTCGATCCGAAACGGGGTACATTTCCCTAAGGCATATTGAACAAGTTTGCTAGGAATTGAAAACGTTAGCTAGGACAAGTTTCTCAAGAAAATTCGCGTCGCGGAAGATTTATCGGTTTCCAAAAACGTTCGTCGGGGCAAGTTCTTATCGGGTTTTGAAAATGATTGTTAGGACTATCCACCCTCGCGGCGAATACTTGTATGACGTGAAGAGTCGCTCTCCATTGAGAATTTAGAATAAGGACCTCCTGAACCGGAAGTACGAGGGTGATGCAAGAGAAGTTTCCGCCCCGATGTGAGCATAACGAGTAAATTGTAGTTAGTCAATAAGACTGCGCGAGGACGAGCTAGTATACCCGTGTGACATACGGTTGAAGTCGAATGGAATTGGGAATTCATTCGGAAGCATAAATATAATTTGACAATAATTGAAGGTGTGTCCCCGGTATGGTTGTTATAAATATTCTCGGAGTTTTCGGATGTCCAAACATGAAAAGATGAAGTCATGTACATGGCACATGGTGGTGTTTAGGTTGATCGAGTCTAACCACCATCACGCGTCACTAGAACTTTGGTATGACTTACCGTAATATAACCACGTTGATCGAGTGTCGTTATATTACGCTAACTCATACCTCCATCCCCACATCACTCTATAGATTCAAGTTCGTGTAATCGTGAAGTTTAAAATAAACAAAGTGTAACGACGTCTCTAACGTGACTCGTATTGAATCGAAAGAATTAATGCAACTATAAAGAAGCGTTCCCCGAGGGAAGTGTATAAATGATTGTTCACGTCAATGTGGTTCGAGTCAGACAATAAGGTATTCAGGTATGAAAAGAGTAACGAGTCATGATAACGAGTAGCACGCAACCGTAGTGATAAATGTTGATGACGATACTCACCTAGAGTAGTGATGGTAGTAACACCAAAAAGTAGATAGTAAGAAACACCAGTGGGAAACCGATAGTAAGTTGAAACGGTGGCAAATAACAATTCGGGAGACAGAGTTCCCGAACAAGTGTGACTAATGAAGTCGTCGTCATCCATACGTGTATGAATCATGAATTTACGTGTGTTACCAAAAAGTGGCGGAATACGAGTTTGTATGATGAAGGTTGGGTACCATTAAAAAGTTTGTCTAAGAATGATTCAAGTATAATGCACAAGTAGTCAAGTAAGTGCTATCTATAGCAAATGTATGTCAGAATGCAAATGTTAACTATCCGGTTGTAGTCTAGACTCACTAATGCGTCCTAACGACTCTGTTAGACACACTAATGCACGTCCTAGTTCCCTACAACCAACGCTCTGATACCACTTGTAACGACCCGACCAAAACCGTTATTGACGACGCCGTTAACTTAGGTCCCGTTGCGTGGTCGTAGTCCCTATATGAGACTCGTTTGACCAAAATTATGTCGCATTCATTTGAAAGGTACAAGACTTGCAAGTTTAGTTTACAAAACCGTTCGACAACAAGTCTAAGTTTACAAAAGTCATAAAGTATAAATGAAATAACTTGCGACATAATTAGTTTAAAAACACAGTTGCTATAAATAGCGTAAGTATGTAAACAAAAGTTTGAATCCAAAAGTGCTATCCCTAGCGTATGCATGCATGGTTGACTCCAATCAAGTAATCAAAGAGTGCGGAAGCATGTATCAAGTAGCCAAGTATGAACCTGAGAAAACATGTAGAAAACTGTCAACGAAAAACGTTGGTGAGATCATAAATGTATTTGTGAAAGTATGTTTTTGAATCACAAGGTTTAGTATCAAGGCGTATACATCTCTAAAGATGTGTTTGTAAACCATAAGATTTAGTATAAAGTGAATATCAAGCGTATACATCCCAAAAGATGTTGTCTGTATCACGAGCACCCAATTACCAAAACTTAACTGAATCTTCCCTCTGAATTTTGAATATAGTGTTAGAACATACACTATGCACGTTGAAATTATATTTCATCCACTAACGGTAGCGAACCGTCTGAATGAGGGTTCGTTAAACCCGTATGGCCACACAACATAATCACTCGCTTACACTTACACCCTGCAAGTGGAACTAATGATAATTGGATTGAGGACTTTTGTTCTAACTCGTCTGTATCTTTGCTCTTGTATTCGCATTTGTATCCAAAGTATGAAAGTATAAACCGTATAAATGTATATAAAGTATATGTTTCTCAGCCCACGATTTAAAAGTATAAAAGTATTTGCAAAGGTGGGACTATGATCTCACCTCGAGTGCACGAGTATAAACGTACTTCACAAAGTAACGTATGCATGAAAGTTGCTTAGCCTTGACCTAAACAAGTAAGTTGTATCAATTAACCGGTTACGATACAAGGTCGGGTGAAATGTGTTCAATTAGTCCTATGGCTCGTTACGACTCGATTAAATATAGCATGTGAATCAATTTGTCAAGTTTCATACAAGAATCACGTATAAAAGCATGTTAGAACGATTGCATAAAAGTTTGGTTCAGTTTGACTAAAAGTCAAACTTGGTCAAAGTCAAGGTCAACGGGGTCGGGTCGGGTGTCCGACAATTTTCTCATGATGAGAAGTCATATACGAGCATAATAGTCAAGTTTCATGGAAAACGGGGTTATAGTAAAGCGGGAAACATTTTTGTGACATGAAAAACAAAGACAAAATGAGCTGGGCAGTATGCGCGGCGCGCAATGGGTTGCGCGGCGCGCACCCAAGTGTAAATCCTGGTCAGAACTTAACCACGAAGGCAAACATCTGGGATTTCTAATTCTGCGCGGCGCGCGGGTATATGCGCGGCGCGCAATACCTGGGAAACATGCAGTTTGCAGAAAAATAGACCAAGTCACGAACCAAAACTCAAATTAACATATTTTATGAACCGAAAACATCCAAGATGCATACTATATATCGTTGGAAAGGTAATTTGACAAGGAATACAACTAACCACATATCATCAAACAAAAACATCATTTACAATAACCGAAAACTCGTCAATTGATCAAGAAAGGTTTATTTTCAAAGTTTCAAGTTCGTAAAACGTATTTTATGATTCGGGAATCCAATTTACACATACGATATGCCGTTTCGAAGGTAATTAAGCATACATTGCATCTAAACACTTACTAACAACATTAACAAGCATTCAACGCATCAAAAGTTCATGTCAAGAACTATCAAACCCTAGTCAAACATCACAAAATCATTAATCGGGTTTTTGAAGTTTTCTTAATCAACCTACACATCAAAATGTGGCTAATGATACTAGTAACACAATTAAAACATGCACTTTAACAATCTAACAACATTAACTCATCCAAAATCAAGGATTAAGCAAACCCATTTTAAAAACTCAAACTAGTTACTCCAAACCACAAATCGAGCAAACAAAACATATATTCATGTTACACACGAGCCATAGACACTAACTAACACAATTTCAAGTATATAAAACGAATTTAGAGAAATTTAGTGATTTTAGAAAGTTACCCAAAACGGATGAAATTGGTACCAAATCGAAGAGGATGAAGAGAGGATCACGAATATGTAATTTGTTTTGAAGTTTGCTTCCCGATCCGGATTTAGATGATGATTTATGTTTGTGTTCTTGAGAGAAAAAAAGAAAGAAAGAAAAAAAAGAAATGGATGAATGAGTGGGTGGAGGTGGTGAGTGGTTGACTAGTCAACTACTAGCCACCTCTTTGGTCAAGTGGCGGAACTAGTCCCTCAAGTTTCAGAGCGGGTGCGGGAATAAGCCAAACGAATATTTTAAAACGCTCGAGTAAACGGGTGATGTCAAAATTAAATAGCGGGAATATAATGAACGTTACTCACGGAAACTATTATTTTAAATACGAAAGATTATGTTTTAAAAAAAAAAGACGGTGTTAAAATTAAATTTAACGGAAAAACGCGGGATGTTACATCGATCTACTTGGCTTAGTCAACCTATGTAATTTTCTAGCGCCTTGCTAGTTTCTAATACAAAAATTATGTTATAAAATGTAAATCATAGTGCCTTACTAGGAGAGAGTGGAGTTTTTATAAATGAAATGTCTGTTAGTTGTTGTTGAAAAAAATTAAATAAATCATACATCATACATAAATAATAACGATTTATAATTAATAATAATGTATAGATGGAAATAAATGAAAGTGGTTTTGATTCAAAATTGAAATTTAGGGAGAGAATTTTCCTTTTGTGAACTAGTTTGAAAGCGGCCGGAAACAATGTTTCCTTTTGTTTGTCAGATTAAGACATCATTTACAGTGAGGCAGCACAAGTGTTGTGTAATGTGTAGTGACCCGAACATTTCCATGTTATATATTGAATGAAAACTATATTTGTATGATTAAATGTTTCCAACATGTTAAGCAATCAAACTTGTTAAGACTTGATTATTTGAAATGTGCTTCATATAGACAATTGACCATCCAAGTTGACAGCCGATTCACGAACGTTAAAAATTTGTAAAAACTACATGATGATATATATATATATGGATATATATGTATGGTTAACATGAGATTATGATAAGTAAGTATCTCACTAAGTATATTAACAATGAGTGATATACATAAAAATGAGTTTATTGAATTAAGAAACTCGCAAACGATATATATAACGATTATCGTTATAACAATGTCTTACTAAATACATATGAATCATATTAAGATATTGATACACTATGTTTAACATGATAAAATGATAATTAAGTATATCATTAAGTGTGTTAACAATGAACTACATATGTAAAACAAGACTACTAACTTAAGAATTTCGAAACGAGGCATATATGTAACGATTATCATTGTAACGACATTTTAATGTATATATATCATATTAAGATATATTCATACATTATAATATCATGATAATATAATAATTTAACATCTCATTTAAGTATAATAACAATGAATTAATTACATTTAACAAGATCGTTAACTTAAAGGTCTTAAAACAACACTTACATGTAATGACTAACGGTGACTTCACGATTCAGTTAAAATGTATATACATGTAGTGTATTAAGATGTATTAATACACTTTTGAAAGACTTAAGACATATATCAATGTATTTCTACTTAGCAAAAATGTTCAAAATTACATTCTCATTCGTTTCCATCAACAATTCTACTCGTGTACACCCGTATTTGTACTCGTACAATACACGGCTTCTAGATGTATTTACTATTGGTATATACACCTTTAATCATTCATTCTTAGCCGCCATCTTAGAGTCAAAAACATGTGGAACCATTATTTAACAACTTGTATGACTAATGAGATAAAAACAAACTTAAGGATCTTTTTTTTTTCTTTATAACAAGTAATTTCGTTTTTATGATTTCACCCCATTTTTCCATTCCATTTTCTCATACTTACACTCCAAATTCTCTCTCAAAATACTCCTAACATCATACTTGATCATCTCCAAGCATTTTCACCATCTTTTAGCTTCAATTACAAGCTTTAATCATCATAAAAACAACCATTCAAGAACACTTCAAGAAATCTTGATAGCTTACTTCCAATCTTGCAAATCCATTTCAAGTGATCATCCAATCTCAAGAAATCTTTCTTATTTACAGTAAGATATCTTTCTAATTCAAGGTAATACTCATATTCAAACTTTGATTCAATTTCTATAACTATAACAATCTTATTTCGAGTGGAAACCTTACTTGAACTTGTTTTCGTGTCATGATTCTGCTTCAAGAACTTTCAAGCCATTCAAGGATCCTTTGAAGCTAGATCCATTTTTCTCTTTTCCAGTAGGTTTATCCACAAAACTTGAGGTAGTAATGATGTTCATAACATCATTCGATTCATACATATAAAGATATCTTATTCGAAGGTTTAAACTTGTAATCACTAGAACATAGTTTAGTTAATTCTAAACTTGTTCGCAAACAGAAATTAATCCTTCTAACTTGAATTTTAAAATCAACTAAACACATGTTCTATATCTATATGATATACTAACCTAATGATTTAAAACCTGGAAACACGATGAACACGTAAAACCGGACATACGACGTCGTAGTAACACCGCAGGCTGTTTTGGGTTAGTTAATTAAAAACTATGATAAACTTTGATTTAAAAGTTGTTCTTCTGGGAAAATAATTTTTCTTATTAACATGGAACTATATCCAAAAATCATGGTTAAACTCAAAGTGAAAGTATGTTTTTCAAAATGGTCATCAAGACGTCGTTCTTTCGACTGAAATACCTCTTACAAAAATGACTTGTAACTTATATTTCCGACTATAAACCTATACTTTTTCTATTTAGATTCATAAAATATAGTTCAATATGAAACCATAGCAATTTGATTCACTCAAAACGGATTTAAAACGAAGAAGTTATGGGTAAAACAAGATTGGATAATTTTGCTTGTTGTAGCTACGTGAAAATTGGTAACAAATCTATATCAATCATATCCTGGCTAACTTATATTGTATTATACATGTATTCTAATATATTATGTAATCTTGGGATACCATAGACACGTATGCAAATATTTTGACATATCATATCGACCCATGTATATATATTATTTGGAACAACCATAGACACTCTATATGCAGTAATGTTGGAGTTAGCTATACAGGGTTGAGGTTGATTCCAAAAATATATATACTTTGAGTTGTGATCTAGCCTGAGACGTGTATACACTGGGTCGTGGATTTATTCAAGATAATATATATCAATTTATTTCTGTACATCAAACTATGGACAACTAGTTGTAGGTTACTAACGAGGACAGCTGACTTAATACACTTAAATCATTAAAACGTAATAAAAAGTGTTGTGAATATATTTCGATCATACTTTGATATATACGTACATATTTGTTATAGGTTCGTGAATATACCAGTGGCCAAGTCTTACTTCTTGACGAAGTAAAAATCTGTGAAAGTGAGTTATAGTCTCATTTTTAAAATCTAATATTTTTGGGATGAGAATACATGCAGTTTTATAAATGTTTTACAAAATAGACACAAGTATGCGAAACTACATTCTATGGTTGGATTATTAAACCGAATATCGCCCTTCAAGTCTGGTAGCCTAAGAATTAGGGAAATGGCCCCTAATTGACGCGAATCCTAAAGATAGATCTATTGGGCTTAACAACCCCCATTCAGGTTATGGATGGTTTAGTACTTCGAGATTATTATACAGACAAGAGGTCCTGTTTTGGGGATATTATATGCATTAAGTTAACGTCGATTACCAGGTGTTCAACATATGAATGATTTTTATGCACTTGCGAGTGTAATGATATTTATGAAAATGAGAAATCTTTTGGTCTATTATTATGATTTGATAATATATAGGTTAAACCTATAACTCACCAACATTTTTGTTGACATTTTAAGCATGTTTATTCTCAGGTGATTATTAAGAGCTTCCGCTATTGCATACTAAAATAAGGACAAGATTTGGAGTCCATGCTTGTATGATATTGTGTAAAACTGCATTCAAGAAACTTACTTTGATATAATATATTTTTATTGTAAACCATTATGTAATGGTCGTGTGTAAACGGTATATTTTAGATTATCATTATTTGATAATCTACGTAATGCTTTTTAAACCTTTATCGATAAAATAAAGGTTATGGTTGTTATAAAAATGAATGCAGTCTTTGAAAAATGTCTCATATAGAGGTCAAAACCTCGCGACGAAATCAATTAATATGGAACGTTTATAATCAATATGAACGGGACATTTCAGTTGGTATCCGATCGTTGGTCTTAGAGAACCAGAAAATTTGCATTAGTGTGTCTTATCGAGTTTGTTAGGATGCATTAGTGAGTCTGGACTTCGACCGTGTTTTCTTTAAAAATGATTGCTTAACATTTTTGTTGGAAACTATATATTATTAACATGTAAATATTATGTGATATATTAATCTCTTAACGTGTTTGATATTGTGTGATAGATGTCTACCTTTAGTACGAATCCCATTGACTCACCTAATAATAATGAAGAGTCGAATATATATTGGGAAGATTCACAAATTCTCGAAGAACCGGAAGAAGAAGAAGAAGAACCGGAAGAAGAAGAACCGGAAGAAGAAGAAGAGGTTCCAGAGGGGGAAATATTAGGAACCACAGAAAAACGGTCAAATAAAAGAAAATCCTCAACCAATGGACCAAAGTTAATAATGGTTAATGGTGTTTCCGCTAAGGAAGCAAAATATTGGGAAGATTACCAATTCTCCGATGAATCGGATCCCGATGAGGATTCCGATGATGTTATAGAAATTACCCCGAACCAATTTAAAGAGGCAAAAGAAAATAATAAGGGAAAAGGTATAAAAATAGAGAAACCTGATTCCAACCTTGATGAACTTTATATGTATCGGCAACATCCGTATTTCCTAAATTGTAACAATAACCCGGGAACCTCTAAACTACCAGGTTTTTCTAAACCATTGTGGAAAATGACAGCTCGTATTAGGGGAGCACCATATATCCCTAGAAAATTAGCGAAATGAACTAAGTCCGAAGAAGAAGAAACAAGCGAGTCGAAATAAAGGGTTGTAATCATGCGGTGTAATATATGTAATATAATTGTGCTTGTACTTTTATGTTGTATGTAAAATAAAAAAAATTTGCTTGTATTATTTGATAATTATCTTTTACAAATCTAATCCTAATCTGTTTTACAGTATAAAAACACAATGGACGTTAAGGATAGACAACCAAAAATTTTAGAAGACCTACCCGGGGACATGATTGATGAAATCTTGTCTAAAGTTGGTCAGAATTCATCAACACAATTGTTTACGGCGAAATTAGTTTGTAGAACATTTGATGAAAGTTCCAAGAATGCCTTAGTTTATAAAAGGCTTTCCTTTGAAAGTTGGGGTATATCACATTGGGGATGTTGGGATTTAACAAGTTCATATATCTTAAAACCTTTTAAGAATAATTATAAACGGAAGCGTGTAATTATCAAATTTTACTTGTTATCTTTAAACCAATTAAAGCTTAATCCCATCTTGGATCAAGTTATGAATATATGCTTACTAATTGTCAAGAAAGTAAAGAAGTTATACCTCCTCAAAACAAGTTTGAGGGCTGCTCAAGAAGTGCAGAAACTTTGATGAAGATGAAGGTGGAAAGAGCTCCTAACTTGAAACTTCAAGTGTGTAGAACCCCAAGCTCTTATGCTCCAACACCACCCTTAATCTTAGCTATACTTTGGAACCTTAATCACCTTTGAACAAGCTTGAAAACCTCTCATAAGTTGCTGGAAAATTTGGACAGCAACAACCCTCAAAGATGATGATGAAATGAGCTTCTAACTTGAAGCCTCAAGTGTAGTATACCCCAAGCTATAACCCCAACACCCTTGCCTTTAGTTAGGATTTGAATAACACTTGATTAGAGCTTGCAAAACAATTTTGGAACCCACCTTTGAGACCCAAAACCTACGGCCTAAATGGCTGCAGTAGCAGAATTTTCTGTGCAGTTTTTGCTTTGAAATGTTTTGTATTTGCCCTTGAAAGAATAAGTCTTGACTTGGTTTCTTTTTTAAGCATGCACTAGAGAATATTTGTATTAAAAGTAACAACAATAAAACAAGCATGGGACTTGTCTAGGAGTCCCAAAAACTGCCCATCTATCCCATTATTTTATAACAAAATGTATATATAAAACTTGATGTTATATATATATAAAACTTGTTATAAAACATATGCATTGTTTAGTTACTTATATAATTTATAAACCTTTTTATAAATATAATACAATATAATTATTTAAACCTATAAACAATTATATATATAATTATCCAAATAATTTATCTCAAGTGACAATATTTTAGAAAACCGATTTTCTAAAATCCAAGTGTCGCGTATTTACTTAATGATTCAATCGTTAAGCCCAAATACGTTTAAGGTGTTGGTAAGCTTGTTATTGGGTATGACCCGACTTGGATCATAACATATTAGCCACGTTAATTTAATATGTCTCTCGGGCATACGAAAAACCTACAATCTCCCACTTGCACGAGAAACATAAGAAATTAATGCAAGTGATGGATACCACCTAACTACCGTCCATCACCCCCAATATGTTATGACTTTGTGCCATTCAATAACATCATCCCTTTCGAGTACCCAACTCGAACTGATATATAGGTGAATCTTTCATTATATCCTTTCATCCTAGATGTCATGTTAAATCCAAGAGACATAGAGTGATCACTCTCTTATAGATTTAACTTTATCAGGCCTTAGACATCTGACTCTCAACGAATAAGAGGGACAAATTCCATCTTGGCTACATACGTCCTGGACACTACACTTTGTACCATACCTGAAGCCTCCCTTATGAGCTACCTTTTCAGAATAGCGAAGGAAAGAATCAAGGCACGATATTCGGTGAATATCTGAACCCAATATGTATCTCAGGTCAGAGGATACAATGATATTCTCCTTTACTCAAGATTACATGTGATCAACCACAAAGGCTCCATACAGTAAATCTTGAGAGCGGGTCCTCCAATATTTGTGTCCCACAAATATCTATGAACCTTGGTTGCAACCTTGCCCCACATTCTCCATTTGAATGTTAACCAATCCAAGTTCATAATAGTCTAGACCTCACACTTGTTCCCACAAATGTGATCAACTACGGAATTTAGAATAATAGTTTATTCATGGATAAAATATGCAAAATTGGAACATGACTCATAATTAAATTAATACCATAATTATATTAATGAGTTTGAATAATTTCGTTCCGGTACAATACATAAAATAGATCATATCCAATCACTAGAATATCGAAGCCCTAATGCACAAACATGTCCCTCATGTTTTGGCCCATGTAAAAGCTTCGTGAGTGGATCCGCAACATTATGATCTGTATGAACTTTGCGAATACATATCTTTCCTTTTTCAACTTCATCCCTTATGTAGTTGAATCTCCGCTCAATGTGACGAGTCTTTTGATGGGCACGAGGTTCCTTGATTTGAGCAATCGCACCCTCGTTGTCACAAAAGATCTCAAGAGGGTCCTGAATGGAAGGGACCACTCCTAAGTCGTCGATGAATTTCTTCATCCATGCAGCTTCCTGAGCTGCCAGTGAGGCGGCAATGTACTCCGACTCTGTAGTGGATAACGCAACAACCTCCTGTTTCGAACTCTTCCAAGAGACCGCACCACCATTTAACATGAAGACATAACCGGATTGTGATCGAGAGTCATCTCGATCAGTTTGGAAACTCGCATCCACATAACCTTTTACAGCGAGTTCCTCCTCACCAGACCCATATATTAGAAACATATCCTTAGTCCTCCTAAGGTATTTCAATATACTTTTAACAGCAATCCAATGACTGTTTCCTGGGTTGTTCTGGTATCTACTTGTCAAGCTTAGAGCGCATGACACATCCGGTCTAGTACATATCATTGCATACATGATAGACCCAATAGCAGATGCGTATGGGACTTTCTTCATTTTCTCTTGTTCATCTTTCGTGGTGGGACACTGAGATGAACTGAGACTGGTTCCTCTTTGAATAGGTACCAAACCTTTCTTAGAGTTTTCCATCTTGAACCTTTTCAAGATTTTATCAATGTATGTACTTTGACTTAAACCTATCAATCTCTTGGATCTATTCCTATAGATCCCTATCCCCAATATGTATTGTGCATCTCCAAGATCCTTAATGGAGAAGCAACTCTTTAGCCAAGTTTTGACGCCTTGCATTGTGGTAATATCATTCCCAAATAATAATATATCATCCACATATAGTACAAGGAATATGATAGTGCTCCCACTAGCTTTCTTATATACACAAGCTTCATCACCATTTTTAATGAAGCCAAATTTCTCGGCTTGCTCATTAAAACGATGATTCCACATTCTAGATGCTTGTTTCAATCCGTAGATTGACTTCTTTAACTTGCATACCCTTTTAGGATATTTTGGATCAACAAAACCTTCAGGCTGGACCATATAGACATCTTCCATAAGATATCCATTTAGGAAAGCGGTTTTGACATCCATTTGCCATATTTCATAGTCGTAGTGAGCAGCAATGGCAAATAATATCCTAATAGACTTTAGCATTGCCACTGGCGAGAAAGTTTCATCATAATCAACCCCTTGAGTTTGAGTGAAACCTTTTGCTACAAGCCTAGCTTTATATGTATCCAAGTTTCCATGTATGTCGGTTTTCTTCTTGAAAAGCCATTTGCAATCAACTAGCTTAGAGCTAGGAGGTTGCTCAACAAGTTCCCACACTTGGTTTTCATACATGGATTGCATCTCGGCGTTCATGGCATCCTGCCATTTATCTTTATCAATCCTTGATAAAGCATCTTGGTAGTTTGTTGGTTCATCCAAATCAACCGTATAGCAACCATCTATGAGAAACCCATATCTCTCAGGAGGATTGCTAATCCTACCAGATCTACGAATGTCTTGTGTATTTTGATCATCCATTTGATCACTATCAACATTTTCATGTTGAGTGCTAGTGTTAACCAATTGTGTATCATCTACTTGATCTTGAACCTCTTCAAGATCTATCTTCCTTTCACTATTTCCTTCCATTAGGAACTTAGTTTCAAGGAATTCCGCCTTCCGAACAACAAATACATTCTGCTCGGATGGATCATAGAAATAATATCCCATATCATCCTTGAGATATCCTATGAAGATACACTTCGTGGATCGAGCATTCAACTTATTAGGGACGTAACGCTTAGGATAAGCTTCACATCCCCATACCTTTAAGTATGATAGAGATGGAGGTTTACCAAACCACATCTCGTGAGGAGTTCGTTCCACTTTCTTGGTTGGGGCCATATTTAAAATACGAGCCGCGGAGCTTAGACAATAACCCCAAAATGATAGAGGCAACGAGCTTCTTGCCATCATAGATCGAACCATATCCATTAGGGTTCGGTTCCTCCTTTCGGAAACTCCATTAAGTTGGGGTGTTCCGGGTGGAGTAAGTTGTGAGATAATCCCACAACTCCTAAGATGATCTTGGAAGGCATCGCTTAGGTATTCACCTCCTCTATCGGTACGAAGTACCTTAATTGTCCTATTGAGTTGATTTTGTACTTCGTTTTGATATTCTTTGAATGCTTCAAACGTTTCGTCCTTGTGTCTTAATAAATAGACATATCCAAAATGACTAAAGTCATCAATGAATGTAACAAAGTATCTTTCACCATTCCTAGTCATGGGTTTAAAGGGTCCACATACATCCGAATGTATTAATCCCAATAAATCTTTAGCCCTTTCATAAGTCCCTTTGAAAGGTGCTTTAGTCATCTTTCCTTGTAAACAAGATTCACATACATCAAACGAATCCATTTCATTTGATTTCAAAAGTCCATCCTTTTGAAGTGTATGCATACGGTTCTTGTTTATGTGACCAAGGCGACAATGCCATAAATAGGAATCACTCAAATCCCTTTTGAGTTTCTTGGTGCTTGTATGGTACATTGAGCTACTAGATGATGTGTCATCATGAACCAATTCATAAATTCCATTTGAAGGTGAAGCCTTGAAATAGAATACATTATCTAAATAAATATGGATATCATCATTAACAAAATTAAGATAAAAACCACATTGTTTCAAACGGGAAATGGAAATAATGTTTCGACATAAATCGGGTGCATACAAAACATCTTTCAAAATAAGTTCCAAACCACTTGGAAGCTTCAACACAAAGTCTCCTTGAGCCTTCACTTGCACTTTGGCTCCATTACCCATGTAGAGACTTGATGTTCCCGTTTGCTTGCTACTTCTTTTGAACCCCTGCAATGAATTACAAATGTGAGTTCCACATCCAGTGTCTAATACCCATGTATTAGAAGAAGTAATACTAAGCTCTATATATACCATATATATATTACCTGAGGTTTGCCCTGCATCCCTCTTGTCCTTCAACTCCTTAAGATAGACCGGACAGTTTCGTTTCCAATGACCCATTTCACCGCAACCTAAACATGGGTCTTCCTTGGGGTTTGCCTTCTCGGCTACCTTTTGCTTCTTAGCCTTGTTCTTGGTTGGGGTAACCATCTTCCCCTTCCCTTTGCCTTGATGGGTGGGTCCTTTCCTCTTAGCCACCTTTGGCTTAGAGGTGTTACCTTTGGATCCACCTTGATCGATTGCTAACACGGGTAAAGCCCTTTTACCCATGCTAGTTTCCGCCGTTCTAAGCATACCGTGAAGCTCACCTATGCTCTTATCCATCCCATTCATATTGTAATTAATTACAAATTGATCAAACCTTTTTGATAGGGAGTTAAGGATAAGATCGGTGGCTAACTCATTAGATATGTTTAGGTTAAGACGGTTAGCACGATCGATAAGGCTTTTCATCTTAAGTACATAAGATGAAACCGATTGGGTATCGTCCATACGACAAGCATGTAGCGCCCGAACCGTTTCGAAGCGTTCGACACGCGCTTGTTGGAGGAACATCTCCTTCAATTGCGTTATCATGTCGTATGCACTATGATGCTCGAAATCCTTTTGGAGTTCGGGTATCATAGTCCCAAGCATTAAGCATGAGACTTGAAGGGAGTCGTGGCAATACTTATCGTAAGAGGCCATTGCCTCCACATCATTCTCATCCGGTTGATCGGGAATGGGGTCCTCAAGCACATACATTTTATCCTCTTGTTTGAGGACAATCCGAAGATTGCGGAACCAATCCATAAAGTTTGTATGGTTGAGTTTGTCTTTCTCTAAGAGAGACCTTAATGATAGGTGGTTCAGGTTAAGTGGTGCGTTTGGAATGTTGTTGTTGTTATTGGCGGCCATCTACAAAATTAACAAAGTTCGTTTAAGTATTGATTTTAATGTAACATTCAATACCCTTTTAAAATTTTAATTGACTTATTAAATATTAGAATCCAACGGTAAATCAAATTTCGGTTAGGTGACCTTTATCCCGTTATTTGATTTAGCTAGGTAGTCATTATATGAGAATTGCAATCCTTTTGCAACTTCTAAGTTATGGGATCATGCAATCCTTTTGCATGGCATATTTATCCCATCAACGCCTATTTGTTCCTCATGCTTCGGTGACCCTAAGCTCATGATTTCCAAATCAAGTCGTCCCACTTGTGTAAACATGTAAATTCAACATACAAGTGGTTAGGTGACCTTTATCCCACAAGTGTGCGAAATTTACCTTATTGATATTAGTCCGCTCATGACGGTTAGGTGACCTTTATCCCGTCAAGAGTTTCTTAATATGTCTAAGTGTTTTCACAAAAGGATGGCGTTAAACTTGTTAAGCTTGTTTGTTAAAGGGATTTTGAGTTTTCGTTATTTCTAGTTTAGGAAAACTTTTGCACCATACACCAACATGCATTTAGTGTATGGTTTATTTGAAAATCCATTTTCATGTTTTGTAATTAAGCCAATTACTTGATATAAACCATTTTATATGTATGATCCTTATCATGTTCTTAATAACCATTTATTAAGGTTCTCGGTTGCCTTTTAAATTTAACCATTTAAATTTCCGTTTTGCATGTACTTAGCACGTCTAATTTAACCAATTAAAATGTCGTTTTGTTAGTTGTTATCTTGTGATTAATTGTATCAACCAAACATACAAAACAATAATCATACAAACAACCACACATGCAAAATAAGTATGTTCACAATCTAGCCATTTTGGTGGACATTTGTTTAGCCGAAAACAAATGTCACCGGGTAAGGGTTAATCATACAAAGTAGGAGATTTCAATCTCCCACTTAACCTTGCATCCATATGCTCCTTGTGTTCTTGAAGTCTTCATGATCTTGTTCTTTATTTTTACAAAATATGTATCCTAATACATTTTTATCTAGAAAATGAAATACAACCTATTCTATTTTACATACCAAATGTAAAACAAATTACATAGCCAAAATAATAATTATTACATGCCAATTGAATGAATAATATTACATACCAAATGAATATAACAAATCAACCAAATATAACATGCAATCAACACAAGGTCAAGGCTAGGATTGTGAACTTTAACATGCAACCAAAATTGACCAAAATGCAAGTTCCAAACCCTCTTGGAACCTCTTTCAAATTCGGCCAAGCTTACAAACCCACCCAAACCCATTTGTTTTTGCAATCTACATTCATGCATGTTAGTAGATTGCAAATGTAGTGGGTTTTAAACAACAATTCGAAGCATATTTCAACAACTTCGGCTCTGATACCAATGAAATACAACCTATTCTATTTTACATACCAAATGTAAAACAAATTACATAGCCAAAATAATAATTATTACATGCCAATTGAATGAATAATATTACATACCAAATGAATATAACAAATCAACCAAATATAACATGCAATCAACACAAGGTCAAGGCTAGGATTGTGAACTTTAACATGCAACCAAAATTGACCAAAATGCAAGTTCCAAACCCTCTTGGAACCTCTTTCAAATTCGGCCAAGCTTACAAACCCACCCAAACCCATTTGTTTTTGCAATCTACATTCATGCATGTTAGTAGATTGCAAATGTAGTGGGTTTTAAACAACAATTCGAAGCATATTTCAACAACTTCGGCTCTAGATACCATTGTTGGGATTTAACAAGTTCATATATCTTAAAACCTTTTAAGAATAATTATAAACGGAAGCGTGTAATTATCAAATTTTACTTGTTATCTTTAAACCAATTAAAGCTTAATCCCATCTTGGATCAAGTTATGAATATATGCTTACTAATTGTCAAGAAAGTAAAGAAGTTATACCTCCTCAAAACAAGTTTGAGGGCTGCTCAAGAAGTGCAGAAACTTTGATGAAGATGAAGGTGGAAAGAGCTCCTAACTTGAAACTTCAAGTGTGTAGAACCCCAAGCTCTTATGCTCCAACACCACCCTTAATCTTAGCTATACTTTGGAACCTTAATCACCTTTGAACAAGCTTGAAAACCTCTCATAAGTTGCTGGAAAATTTGGACAGCAACAACCCTCAAAGATGATGATGAAATGAGCTTCTAACTTGAAGCCTCAAGTGTAGTATACCCCAAGCTATAACCCCAACACCCTTGCCTTTAGTTAGGATTTGAATAACACTTGATTAGAGCTTGCAAAACAATTTTGGAACCCACCTTTGAGACCCAAAACCTACGGCCTAAATGGCTGCAGTAGCAGAATTTTCTGTGCAGTTTTTGCTTTGAAATGTTTTGTATTTGCCCTTGAAAGAATAAGTCTTGACTTGGTTTCTTTTTTAAGCATGCACTAGAGAATATTTGTATTAAAAGTAACAACAATAAAACAAGCATGAGACTTGTCTAGGAGTCCCAAAAACTGCCCATCTATCCCATTATTTTATAACAAAATGTATATATAAAACTTGATGTTATATATATATAAAACTTGTTATAAAACATATGCATTGTTTAGTTACTTATATAATTTATAAACCTTTTTATAAATATAATACAATATAATTATTTAAACCTATAAACAATTATATATATAATTATCCAAATAATTTATCTCAAGTGACAATATTTTAGAAAACCGATTTTCTAAAATCCAAGTGTCGCGTATTTACTTAATGATTCAATCGTTAAGCCCAAATACGTTTAAGGTGTTGGTAAGCTTGTTATTGGGTATGACCCGACTTGGATCATAACATATTAGCCACATTAATTTAATATGTCTCTCGGGCATACGAAAAACCTACAGGGGAGACCGTAAGCTACGCCGTGTTTTCTTTAAAGCATTAAATGCGGAGAACCCAAGTGCAATTTTACGCTACGGATTAAGAACCTATTTTGACTCAACTTATCCCAACATAGGACTTCGTGAATTAGAAAGAGCTTCTAACATGCAATATAAAGAAGCATGTTATGCTTATGGGTTAGTGATGTTCGCTTCTCACCAAAGTGAGAAGAAGAACATCGGATTACAACTATTAAACAAAACATTCCCACAAGTAACGGACTCAGTAGTTGGGGTGAGAAACAAGGTTTTTAGATTGTTATGGGGCTGTTGGGCATTACGAAACCCTCGTCCCTTTGACGATGTTACAACATGATGT
This sequence comes from Rutidosis leptorrhynchoides, assembly GCF_046630445.1. Lineage (NCBI taxonomy): Eukaryota > Viridiplantae > Streptophyta > Magnoliopsida > Asterales > Asteraceae > Rutidosis > Rutidosis leptorrhynchoides. The sequence goes on along the minus strand of NC_092337.1, from coordinate 457,131,423 downwards.
CTTATCAACGGCCACAACGGTTATGTTCCACAAAACCAAGGATGAGAAGTAGTCTTAGTAAAACCAGAATGCATGATTTGTTTCTGGACTTATGAACTACGTGTCTTTATTGCCTTTGTTGAATGACTTGCGTATTAACTAGGATTGTCATCGAAACTGCTTTGTATCAATGTTATTGTGTGCTATATCTTATGCTATATAGCGGTATTGTAAGTTTGTAAAATATTGTGTAATAGTTTGAACGCGAAATATTATTATAATCAGTTTTTCATATAGAATTGTAGTGGTTGAATTGTATAGTAGCTACTAAGTATGAACTTAACGGGTATGTACTACCCGAATGAAAAAAAAACTATAAAACGCTAATATGAAGAAAAATCTTTTATAAATAAGTTCATATTATGCTACGAAATACTATTGACTACTCTTGATATTCTATATGATTAACTAAATTCTTTTGGCTATTTTTGAAGGAAATGGCACCAACTACTCGACACACCCTGTATATGAGCGAGGAGGAATTCCGTGCTTTCCTTGCAGCAAACATAGCCGCAGTACAGGCTGCGATGCAAAATAACAATAACTCTGAATCCAGCAATGGAACTAACGCCACGAGAACTCGTGTAGGATTCTCCTACAAAGAATTCACTGCCTGTATACCTTTGGAATTCGATGGAACCGAGGGTCCAATCGGATTAAAACGGTGGACTGAGAAGGTTGAATCGGTGTTTGCCATAAGTAAGTGCACTGAAGAAGACAAAGTAAAGTACGCTACGCATACCTTTACGGGTACTGCGTTAACATGGTGGAACACTTATCTAGAACAGGTGGGACAAGATGCTGCTTACGCACTACCGTGGTCAGCATTCAAACACTTAATGAACGAGTAGTACCATCCCAGAAACGAGGTCAATAAGCTCAAGGTAGAGCTTAGAGGGTTACGAACACAAGGGTTTGATATTACCACATATGAACGACGATTCACAGAGTTGTGCCTATTGTGTCCGGGAGCGTTCGAAGATGAAGAAGAGAAAATCGACGCATTTGTAAAAGGGTTACCGGAAAGGATCCAAGAGGATATAAGTTCACATGAGCCCGCCTCCATACAAAAGGCAAGTCGAATGGCTCATAAACTTATAAATCAAATTGAGGAAAGGATTAAAGAACAGGCGGCCGAAGAAGCCAATACGAAACAAGTCAAGAGGAAATGGGAAGAAACCAGTGACAAGGGTCACAATTTCAATAATCAACCCAACAATCACAACTACAATTTCACCAATTTTCGCAACAACAAATGCAACAACAACAACCACCCCAGCAATAACTACAACAACCGTTTAAACAACAATAACAACCGCAACAACAGCAATCCCAACAATAACAACAAGAGGCAGAAATTCTGCCAGAGATGTGAAGGATACCATTCAACTGGGCTCTGTACAGCAGTGTGTACCAAGTGTAATAGAAAGGGCCATGGTGCGACAAAGTGCGAAATCTACGGATCAATGGCTAAGGGAACAAATAATGCCGGAACAAGTTATACCGACATTACCTGTTTCAGATGCGGGAAGAAGGGCCATTACAAAAATATGTGCCTAAATCAGGGGGATAATAATGGGCAAGGCCGAGGAAGAGTCTTCAACATTAATGCGGTTGAAGCGCAGGAAGACCCGGAGCTTGTTACGGGTACGTTTCTTATTGACAATACATCTGCTTATGTTTTATTTGATTCGGGTGCGGATAGAAGCTATATGAGTAAGGATTTCTGTGCTAAATTAAGTTGTCCATTGACACCTTTGGATAATAAGTTTATACTAGAATTAGCAAACGGTAAATTAATTGCAGCAGATAATATATGTCGGAATCGAGAAATTAAACTGGGTAGCAAAACGTTTAAAATTGATTTGATACCAGTAGAGTTAGGGAGTTTTGATGTGATAATCGGCATGGACTGGTTGAAAGAGGTGAAAGCAGAGATCGTATGTTACAAAAATGCAATTCGCATTGTACGAGATGAAGGAAAACCCTTAATGGTGTACGGAGAAAAGAGCAACGCGAAGCTAAATCTTATTATTAATTTGAAGGCGCAAAAGCTAATAAGAAAGGGTTGCTATGCTGTTCTAGAACACGTCGAGAAAGTACAAACTGAAGAAAAGAGCATCAATGATGTTCCCGTCGCAAAAGAATTTCCCGATGTATTTCTGAAAGAATTACCGGAATTACCTCCACACCGATCCGTTGAATTTCAAATAGATCTTGTACCGGGAGCTGCACCAATAGCTCGTGCTCCATACAGACTCGCACCCAGTGAAATGAAGGAACTTCAAAGCCAATTACAAGAACTTCTAGAGCCTGGTTTCATACGACCAAGTACATCACCATGGGGAGCTCCTGTTTTGTTTGTCAAAAAGAAGGATGGTACATTCAGGTTGTGTATCGACTACTGAGAGTTGAACAAACTTACCATCAAGAACCGTTACCCACTACCGAGAATCGATGACTTATTTGATCAACTACAAGGCTCGTCGGTTTATTCGAAGATAGATTTACGTTCCAGATATCATCAAATGCGGGTAAAGGAGGATGATATTCCGAAGACTGCTTTCAGGATGCGATATGGTCATTACGAGTTTATGGTTATGCCGTTTGGTTTTACTAATGCACCACCTGTGTTCATGGACCTCATGAACAGAGTGTGTGGACCATATCTCGACAAGTTTGTCATTATCTTCATCGATGATATACTTATTTACTCAAAGAATGATCAAGAGCATGAAGAACATTTGAGAAAAGTACTGGAATTGTTGAGGAAAGAAAAACTGTACACTAAGTTTTCAAAGTGTGCATTTTGGTTGAAAGAAGTTCAATTCCTCGGACATGTTGTGAGCAAAGAAGGTATTCAGGTTGATCCGGCAAAGATTGAAACCGTTGTAAACTGGGAAACCCCGAAAACTCTGAAGCATATACGCCAATTTTTAGGATTGGCTGGTTATTACAGAAGATTCATCCAAGATTTTTCCAAAATAGCAAAACCCTTGACTGCATTAACACATAAAAGAAAGAAATTTGAATGAAAGGATGAACAGGAGGAAGCGTTCCAATTGTTGAAGAAAAACTAACTACGGCACCTATATTGTCATTGCCTGAAGGGAATGATGATTTTGTGATATATTGTGATGCCTCAAAGCAAGGTCTCGGTTGTGTATTAATGCAACGAACGAAAGTAATTGCTTATGCGTCTAGACAATTAAAGATTAACGAGCAAAATTATACAACTCACGATTTGGAATTGGGCGCTGTTGTTTTTGCATTAAAAACTTGGAGGCACTACTTATATGGGGTCAAAAGTATCATATATACCGACCACAAAAGTCTCCAACATATATTTAATCAGAAACAACTGAACATGAGGCAGCGTAGGTGGATTGAGTTATTGAATGATTACGATTTCGAGATTCGTTACCACCAGGGGAAGGCAAATGTGGTAGCCGACGCTTTGAGTAGAAAGGACATAGAACCTATGCGGGTAAAAGCTATGAATATAATTATTCGTACTAACCTTACTACTCAAATAAAGGAGGCACAACAGGGAGTTGTAAAAGAAGGAAAGTTGAAGAATGAAATACCCAAAGGATCGGAGAAATATCTTAATATTCGAGAAGACGGAACCCGGTATAGGGCTGAAAGAATTTGGGTACCAAAGTTTGGAGATATGAGAGAAACGGTACTTAAGGAAGCACATAAAACCATATACTCAATACATCCCGGAGCAGGAAAAATGTACAATGATCTCAAGAAGCACTTTTGGTGGCCGGGTATGAAGCCGATATTGCTAAATAAGTAGGAGAATGTTTGACGTGTTCAAAGGTCAAAGCTGAACATCAGAAACCATCAGGTCTACTCCAACAACCTGAAATCCCAGAATGGAAATGGGAAAATATTACCAAGGATTTCATTACTAAATTGCCAAGGACTGCAAGTGGTTATGATACTATTTGGGTAATAGTCGATCGTCTCACCAAGTCATCACACTTCCTGTCAATGAGAGAAGATGACAAAATGGAGAAGTTAGCACGTCTATACTTGAAGGAAGTTGTCTCCAGACATGGAATACCAGTCTCTATAATCTCTGATAGGGATGGCAGATTTATTTCAAGGTTTTGGCAGACACTGCAACAAGCATTGGGGACTCGTCTAGACATGAGTACTGCTTATCATCCACAAACTGATGGACAGAGTGAAAGGACGATATAGACCCTTGAAGACATGCTACGAGCATGTGTTATCGATTTCGAAAACAGTTGGGATCGACACCTACCGTTAGCAGAATTTTCCTACAACAACAGTTATCATTCTATTGAGATGGCGCCATTTGAGGCACTTTATGGTAGAAAGTGCAGGTCTCCAATTTGTTAGAGTGAAGTGGGGGATAGCCAGATTACGAGTCCGGAGATAATACAAGAAACTACCGAGAAAATCATCCAAATTCAACAACGATTGAAAACCGCCCAGAGTCGACAAAAGAGCTATGCGAACAGTAAAGGAAAAGATATAGAATTTGAGATTGGAGAGATGGTCATGCTTAAGGTTTCACCTTAGAAAGGCGTTGTTCGATTTGGTAAACGGCGGAAACTAAATCCAAGGTACATTGGACCATTCAAGATTATAGATCGTGTCGGACCAGTAGCTTACCAACTGGAGTTACCTCAACAACTTGCAGCTGTACATAACACTTTTCATGTCTCGAATCTGAAGAAGTGTTTTGCAAAAGAAGATCTCACTATTCCGTTAGACGAAATCCAAATCAACGAAAAACTTCAATTTATTGAAGAACCCGTTGAAATAATGGATCGTGAGGTTAAAAGACTTAAGCAAAATAAGATACCAATTGTTAAGGTTCGATGGAATGCTCGTAGAGGACCCGAGTTTACCTGGGAGTGTGAAGATCAGATGAAGAAGAAATACCCGCACCTATTTCCAGAAGATGCGTCAACACCTCCAACTGCTTAAAATTTCGGGACGAAATTTAATTAACGGGTAGGTACTGTAGTGACCCGAACTTTTCCATGTTATATATTAAATGAAAACTATATTTGTATAATTAAATGTTTCCAACATGTTAAGCAATCAAACTTGTTAAGACTTGATTATTTGAAATGTGCTTCATATAGACAATTGACCACCCAAGTTGACCGGCGATTCACGAACGTTAAAAATTTGTAAAAACTACATGATGATATATATATGGATATATATATGGTTAACATGAAATTATGATAAGTAAGTATCTCACTAAGTATATTAACAATGAGTGATATACATAAAAATGAGTTTATTGAATTAAGAAACTGGCAAACGATATATATAACGATTATCGTTATAACAACGTCTTACTAAATACATATGAATCATATTAAGATATTGATACACTATGTTTAACATGATAAAATTATAATTAAGTATATCATTAAGTGTGTTAACAATGAACTACATATGTAAAACAAGACTACTAACTTAAGAATTTCGAAACGAGGCATATATGTAACGATTATCATTGTAACGACATTTTAATGTATATATATCATATTAAGATATATTCATACATTATAATATCATGATAATGTAATAATTTAACATCTCATTTAAGTATAATAACAATGAATTAATTACATTTAACAAGTGATGTTATGCGAGGTGTATATGAAATAGCTTATATTTTACTAGGAAAAACTATTAAATACTCCCTCCGTCTCATTACAAGTGTCCACTTACTTTTTGCACACAGTTTTAGGAAATCTCACTAACTTCATTCTCCACCAATCAAAAATCTTCTCTCTCCAGAATAACCTCTTCTCATTAGTTGAAACACAAAGTGGACACTTGAAATGGGACATCTCAAAATAGAAATATGGACACTTGTGGTGGGACGGAGGTAGTACGTTACAATTTTATACAAGATATTTATTATTTATTTACAGATGGGATATACCTAAACCTTGCTACAACACTATAGGCAGTGTACCTAATCGTAGAGTAGTATAGTTTTTAGTAAGTCCGGTTCGTTCCACAGGGAGCGGGCTTATTGTACACTATATTTTAGACAACTATATTTGTACAAAATATTTATAATTATAAATAATAATATATAAAAGGGGGTTTACCGTTTAATGACCGGTTTGTCGATTTTAAAACTTTAGTCGCAGTTAAAACCTAATGTAAAATATTAAATAAATAAAAGACTTAATTTAAAGCGTAAAATAAATAACGATAATGAAATTGCAATAAATAAAAGTGCGATGAAATAAAATTGCGATAATTAAAAATGTGATAATTAGAAGTGCAATTAAATATGAAAATAAAGGAATTATGCTTCTTTAAACTTCTGTAATCATGATGTTTGACGTGTTGATTTTATTTTATTCTCATGGGTTAATTGTTCTTTGTCCTAGATTATTCAATATGTCCGTCTGGTTTTTGTCCATAACAGTCCATCAGTCATAAATATAAAGTGCGAGTGCCCTCGTCAAATTATCCTTATACCCGAAGTCAAATATTCCAACTAATTGGGGACTTAAACTGTAACAAGGTCTTAATACTTTGTTTAATAATTACACCAGGATATCGACTGAGTGTAACCCAAGGTTTTAATACTTTGTTATCAATTATGCCAAGTGTCCTTGTACATAATTTCACCCCTGTTTTAATAATTCTAGTGACTATTAATTCATTCCCGTGTCCGGTTAAATGAACGATTATTCATACATATAAATATCCCGCCCATCGTGTCCGATTTGAGTGTATATGGTTATTTATAGGTACGTCCAATTGTAAATCTTTATATTAAAATTAACAAACTATCATTTAGTTAAACAAATATAAAGCCCATTAATAGCCCATAGTCTAATTTCCACAAGTGTCGTTCTTTTGTCCAAACCCCAATTATGGTACAAAATCCAATTACCCAATTTTAATATTTTTAGCCCAACATCATGATTACTTCGTCTTAAATAAGCAAAATAATAACTTAAGTACGAGACATCAATTTAAAAAGGAGAACATAGCTTACATTGATTATTTATCGCGTAGTGTTACACGGACAGAGCTTCGACTTTAAAACCCGTAAAATAACCTTTACATAACCCAAACTAATCTAATATAAAACTACCCTATACTATAATATATATATATATATATATATATTATTAGAGGATTATTATTATTATTATGTTTAAAACTCGTCGAATAAGCTGGCTATTTATAGGACCTGACCAACTTTTTCGGGCCATGCGATCGCATGGGATATGTGCCTTCTGGCCATGCGATCGCATGGTGTCTGGCACCAGCTCACATTCATTTATTTTTTAGTCAGCCGACACTATTTAATATAATATAAAATATATAAATAATTTATATAAATATTTAAATATTATATTATATTCTTGTGCATAGTAGACTTGTAATTTTTGGTCCGTTGCATCGGGCGTTGATAGTTGGCTCAGGTCCCGGTTTCGGATTTTTGAACGTCCTTTCGTATAATTTAATATCTTGTACTTTGCGTTCCGCAACTTGTACTTTTGTCATTTTTAGACGTTTCTCATCAATAAATTGAACCACTTGGATTGTATCTTGTACATTTGAGCTTTTTGGACATTTGCGTCTTCAATTCTTCATTTTCGCCTTTTGTCTTCGCACTTATTTAATATAAACGATTACAACTTAAAATAGGACAATTACAACTAAATAATTTACATATTGGGAGGATATTGCTACAAAATATATATTCAATTGGAGCACTATCAACAAGATCGTTAACTTAAAGGTCTTAAAACAACACTTACATGTAATGACTAACGGTGACTTAATGACTCAGTTAAAATGTATATACATATAGTGTATTAAGATGTATTAATACACTTTTGAAAGACTTCAAGACATATATCAAAGTATTTCTACTTAGTAAAAATGCTCAAAAATACATTCTCATTCGTTTCCATCAACAATTCTACTCGTGTACACCCGTATTTGTACTCGTACAATACACAGCTTCTAGATGTATTTACTATTGGTATATACACCTTTAATCATTCATTCTTAGCAGCCATCTTAGAGTCAAAAATATGTGGAACCATTATTTAACAACTTGTATGACTAATGAGATAAAAACAAACTTAAGGATCTTTTTTTTTCTTTATAACAAGTAATTTCGTTTTTATGATTTCACCCCATTTTTCCATTCCATTTTCTCATACTTACACTCCAAATTCTCTCTCAAAATACTCCTAACATCATACTTGATCATCTCCAAGAATTTTCACCATCTTTTAGCTTCAATTACAAGCTTTAATCATCAGAAAAACAACCATTCAAGAACACTTCAAGAAATCTTGCTAGCTTACTTCCAATCTTGCAAATCCATTTCAAGTGATCATCCAATCTCAAAAAATCTTTCTTATTTACAGTAAGATATCTTTCTAATTCAAGGTAATACTCATATTCAAACTTTGATTCAATTTCTATAACTATAACAATCTTATTTCGAGTGGAAACCTTACTTGAACTTGTTTTCGTGTCATGATTCTGCTTCAAGAACTTTCAAGCCATCCAAGGATCCTTTAAAGCTAGATCCATTTTTCTTTTTTCCAATAGGTTTATCCACAAAACTTGAGGTAGTAATGATGTTCATAACATCATTCGATTCATACATATAAAGATATCTTATTCGAAGGTTTAAACTTGTAATCACTAGAACATAGTTTAGTTAATTCTAAACTTGTTCGCAAACAGAAGTTAATCCTTCTAACTTGACTTTTAAAATTAACTAAACACATGTTCTATATCTATATGATATGCTAACTTAATGATTTAAAACCTGGAAACACGATGAACACCGTAAAACCGGACATACGCCGTCGTAGTAACACTGCGGGCAGATTTGGGTTAGTTAATTAAAAACTATGATAAACTTTGATTTAAAAGTTGTTCTTCTGGGAAAATGATTTTTCTTATGAACATGAAACTATATCCAAAAATCATGGTTAAACTCAAAGTGGTAGTATGTTTTTCAAAATGGTCATCAAGACGTCGTTCTTTCGACTGAAATGACCACCTCTTACAAAAATGACTTGTAACTTATATTTTCTACTATAAACCTATACTTTTTCTGTTTAGATTCATAAAATAGAGTTCAATATGAAACCATAGCAATTTGATTCACTCAAAACGGATTTAAAACGAAGAAGTTATGGGTAAAACAAGATTGGATAATTTTGCTTGTTGTAGCTACGTGAAAATTGGTAACAAATCTATATCAATCATATCCTAGCTAACTTATATTGTATTATACATGTATTCTAATATATTATGTAATCTTGGGATACCATAGACACGTATGCAAATGTTTTGACATATCTTATCGACCCATGTATATATATTATTTGGAATAACCATAGACACTCTATATACAGTAATGTTGGAGTTAGCTATACAGGGTTGAGGTTGATTCCAAAAATATATATACTTTGAGTTGTGATCTAGCCTGAGACGTGTATACACTGGGTCGTGGATTGATTCAAGATAATATATATCAATTTATTTCTGTACATCAAACTATGGACAACTAGTTGTAGGTTACTAACGAGGACAGCTGACTTAATACACTTAAATCATTAAAACGTAATAAAAAGTGTTGTGAATATATTTCGATCATACTTTGATATATACGTACATATTTGTTATAGGTTCGTGAATCGACCAGTGGCCAAGTCTTACTTCTCGACGAAGTAAAAATCTGTGAAAGTGAGTTATAGTCCCATTTTTAAAATCTAATATTTTTGGGATGAGAATACATGCAGTTTTATAAATGTTTTACAAAATAGACACAAGTATGCGAAACTACATTCTATGGTTGGATTATTAAACCGAATATCGCCTTTCAAGTTTGGTAGCCTAAGAATTAGGGAAATGGCCCCTAATTGACGCGAATCCTAAAGATAGATCTATTGGGCTTAACAACCCCCATTCAGGTTCTGGACGGTTTAGTACTTCGAGATTATTATACAGACAAGAGGTTCTGTTTTGGGGATATTCTATGCATTAAGTTAACGTCGGTTACCAGGTGTTCAACATATGAATGATTTTTATGCACTTGCGAGTGTAATGATATTTATGAAAATGAGAAATCTTGTGGTCTATTATTATGATTTGATAATATATAGGTTAAACCTATAACTCACCAACATTTTTGTTGACGTTTTAAGCATGTTTATTCTCAGGTGATTATTAAGAGCTTCCGCTGTTGCATACTAAAATAAGGACAAGATTTGGAGTCCATGCTTGTATGATATTGTGTAAAAACTGCATTCAAGAAACTTACTTTGATGTAATATATTTTTATTGTAAACCATTATGTAATGGTCGTGTGTAAACGGTATATTTTAGATTATCATTATTTGATAATCTACGTAATGCTTTTTAAACCTTTATCGATAAAATAAAGGTTATGGTTGTTATAAAAATGAATGCAGTCTTTGAAAAACGTCTCATATAGAGGTCAAAACCTCGTGACGAAATCAATTAATATGGAACGTTTATAATCAATATGAACGGGACATTTCATAATGGCGAACAAAATGGTAATCGTCATGTTGGCTTGTCCGGTTGTGATTTTGATGATGTTGTAGGATTAGAATATTTGGTTTCGATTGATGATGATGATGACATTGGTCCTTTCACGATCAAGTAAGCCGATGTTTTAGTCGATTAAGTAGATTTTAAGAGCTCTCGTCTTGAATGCATGTTCATTAATTCTAATCAGCCTTTCAACCAAAAAAGTGTAAGACTAATAAGTGCACGGTACCAAGTTAAAAAAATTGATGATTGTCTTAATGATTCTCACACGCCTCGCCAACTACACGGGTGTCCTATACGATCCGTGTGCATAACTTGCCCAATCCACATGGCTAGCACTCACGGTCTGCCAGGCTCAGCCGTGTCTATAAACTGAGTCATTTTTCACCCTTTTCCACACGATTCCCTCACTCACAATCTCACCCACTCACTAGTTTCTCTCTCTAATATTATGATATAATTATCGATTAGCCAGAATTACCTAGAGTAGGTGTTAAACGGAGGTGTGTCAAAAGTTGCCACTTTTGTAATTTAAAAACTCGATTAATCTACAAGTATTTCTATCCTTTAATCTATATTTTCATAATGTATTTCATTATTGTTATGCTAGATAATATTAATGTCACGATTAGCGAGTAGTTATCTTTAAGTGTAGTTGCGATGTAGTTAGTTACGATGTGATATCGTTGAAATGCATTCCAATTATGCTTTATACTCAATCGCCTTTCCGACTATTAGAACGTGGATATCGGCTCTTTTTTGGAACCCAGTGAACCTTGATTCTGAGTACACTATTTGTGTCACCTTTTTGGTTAAGAAAACTCTGTCGAATACAGAGTGTATTTGATGGATGCACAACGGTTGTAGTACGTCAACCTACACTATGAATTCTGCAGGTGAAACTTTTATAATGGAACCTTTGTTTGAGAATTTGTAATACAAATTTGGCCCTTTTGAGCTATGTGGTGTAGTCATCAGCAAAATAAACATAGTAAGAGTATGCTGAAGCGCAACAGTTGTTTTAAGTTACAACACGGTTATGTACAACTCTGGAAACATTCTCTAAGAAAGACAATGTACATTATGTCATAACATGGTTTGAGCATTGCACTAAGCTCGGAGATTCTTTAGTAATAGAAAACTGTTTGTTTAAAAGCCATAAAGGAATGGACGGTAGGATAACCAGACGTATTCATGGAAGTTTAACTTGGCCATGGTATTCAAAGGTACTTTTCATTAAATAAAACCTAACTTACCAATCGTCAACAAAAGCATTACGCCGCATCATGTCTTTCGAATTAGGGATAATCTCATGTACCTTCATTATGCATAAGAAAGTTTAGACCTTGTGGAATGTTAATATGTTTCCTGTTTCGATAGCTCATACTGAAGAGCCGTCTACGTTGTCATGTACCTATGATGGTGGACGTCGGGGGTTGAGGAGATTGTTCTCTATTCAGCATCGACAAACCTAACGTAATTACCTAGGGACATATCAGTTATCCGATAGGGACATTTAGGTACATCAAATGAGTCTAAGGTCATCACCTATTCATGAGCCAACATTTCATAACTCATTCACATAACTAATGAAATCGTAACACACACTTGCTTTAGCCTTATTTGAAATACAAATTTTATCTTTACCGCTTTACTTATTTATCTATTTATTTAGAAATTAGAAAACTCCAAAAACAAACTTCTCCATATTTAAAAATTCTACTAAAATATGATCAGTTTGCTACAGTAATTAGCTCGATTCTATTGTCTTCTTAAACGAACAACACTAGGTTATACTTCTCTTAATCACTCATAGGAATGAATAGTAGATTTAGGCGCGCTATTATAAATTTAAAACCATTGGTCCATTCTGATATCCTTCATTGACGTTTAGTGACTTGACGATATCACATTAAAATAAACCGTCCGTTTTTTATCATATCATTATCCTTTCTATCCTATTTGTACTGAATATATTTTTGATACGTATCTAATGGATCATTAAACGGGTTTTAAAACAAGTATAATCGTTAGTAGTGTCATTAGTGTATTTCATGCAAAGCAACTACATGAAAGCATTAAAAATTGATAACCTAACATTTTGTTTGTTATCCACTTTTCACAAGATTAATTGTTAGGACCCCGAAGTTATATAGTGTTAATGTGAAACATGCTTAAATGAAGGTTCCTTAGAAGAGGTCTATATAAGGAACCTAAGTAGTCTTAATTAGATAGCAATTTTATTGTAAACGAGTTCTAGAAGCTGTGAAATGTAAATCTTATTGATTCTCTCTCATACCGAGTCTCCTTCATACATATCGAATCTCATTCTAACTTGTCTTTTCTTCTAATCTCAACATGATCTGACCTATCATTTGGTATCAGAGCAATCTAGGGAGTGATATTACATTACTAGATCGATCCAGAGATTGAAAATTACAGAATCTGAATACTCTCGGTATATTGAATCAGATTCGGTATATTCGAATCTGATAATCTGACGTTCAGATTCTTGTGATAAGTTCAGCGAAGGTGTATTAGGTTGATTAGAAAGAGTTTCGATCATCATTACAGCTTTTGAACAACAATTATGAAGAATCAAGTTAATTTTTAGAGTTCGTGGCTAAAAATTTCGATATTGATCAATTCAAGCTTGATTCTGTATTTTAGTAAAGGTTTGAGGTTTCAGTTGTGATCGTGAGGTGTTTAATCACATTTCTGATGGTTTAATTTCATCAATTCTTCAAGTTTTCAAGATTTGATCGACATTCGATATCGTAACTGCCATACCGAATCTGCTTCAAAGTTGTTAATTCTCATTAAGTGTTGTAGATTGTGGTGTGTTTGTGATTCTATCACATTCGGTTTGATCATACGCAGCTAATTGGTGTAGTTTGAGAAAGGATTCGATTGAATTTCTAAGTTTTCATACTTAGACTCGATATTGTCAACTGCTACAGTTGACAATCGATTTTCAATACATTCGGTATCTTTGATATTTTGTGTGATACTAACTTGTTTCCTTGTGCAGCAAGGTTACCGAATCTAATTCAAAGCAATTGGATTGTGTTTGCATTCAAAATCATACATAATTTGACTACCGAGTCAAATACCGAACCAGAGTCTCAGTATCACTTAATTCATTAGTTTTAAGTGTTCTAAGGCTTCAAATCTTGTGGTTACCGAATATTTACCGAATCTGGGTGTGTTACTTGTGTTACTGATCAGTTTCTGATACAGAATCCGGTTTACCGAATATCTACCGAATCTGCTACAGTACCGAACCACTTATCGAATCTGCTACAGTACTGAACCAGATACCGAATCTGACATTTTTGTTAGATTATTGTGATATTTCATCTTAGATTTTTGTAATACCGAATCTTTACCGAATCTACCTCAATTTCAAGATGTCTACTTAAGATACTTTGATCATTGAATTAGATTCCAGTCCTCCAGTGTTGTTTGATGTCAAGTACACTCAGTGGCTTCACCGTATCACTCAGTACATAGACTACAAGGGTGAGAAAGCAAAGTACATATGGGCTTCTCTGAGAGATGGTCCAGTTGTGGATTATCATCCGGATACTGGTATGCCAATTCCAGTCTATGAACTTTCTGGTGATAATCGTGAGAGAGCTCAGGGTGACATAGAGGCAAAGAACATTGTTATGCAAGCTATCCCGTATGAATTGTTTGAAAATGTTGATAGCAACACCACAACAAAAGATATATGGGATGCGATCAAATGACAGCAAGAAGGTTATGACATGTCAGATGTTACTAAACTGAATAAGGCTCTGGGATTTTATGAAGATTTCAAGCAGGAACACGAAGAACAACTCAAGGATACCTATCGTCATTTCAATGGTTTTCTCAATGAGTTGAAAAGGTTCAAAATCATAAAAGTGAATGCTGAAGTCAACATGAAGTTCCTTAAAAAGCTCAATGATGATTGGCTTCCTTATGGAACCATTGTTCGATCTACCAAATAGATTGATAAGTTGACTATTCATGAGCTTGTTGGAGTTCTTATGCATTACCAACCTGAAGTGTCTAAACTTCAAGAAGGAAGGAAAGATTCATCTCCAAGTGATCCTCTTGCTTTCATTGCCAAAAAGAAGAGCAAATCATTTACAACTTCCAAAAGCTTGTTCAAGAAAGTGCTTGTTGAAGAATCAACTGATTCTGAAGAGTTGAATCTTTCTGATGTTGATGATTCTCACATTGAATTAGTCAAGATGGCAGCCATGTTCACCAAAGCCTTGAACAAACACAAGTTCAAAGGCAAATCAAGTAATCAATGCAAGAACTCATCTTCATCCTCCTACTACAAGAAACCTGATCAATCAAAACAACAACGTGCTGATGATTCCAAGAAGGATGATTCAATCTGTTTCAATTGTGACAAATCTGGTCATTACTCTCGTGAGTGCAAGATGCCTAAGAAAAAGGATGTAGCTTACTATAAGAAGAAAATGTTGATGGCAAAGATTGTGGAAACAGGAGGAGAGCTGAAATCGGTTGATGATACTTGGTTTAACTGGACTGATGATTCAGATTCAGAGGTGGAACATGCAAATGTTTGCAAGGTGACCAAGCTCATCAAAGCAAAGGAAGCAATGGAGAATTCTGACTCAACATCTGATGATGATGAGGTACAATTAAATGAAATCTCAACTGATTTTATCAAAATGCAAAATGACCTGATGAAGAACTTGGTCTCAATGTCAAAAGAAATTAAAGGTTTAAAATCTGAAAACAAGGTTTTGAAAGATAAAATCAAACTAAATGAGACCAAACCTTCATCATCTAAATTACAATCGGAGTTGGAAAGATTGAAAGTCCAACTCAGCTCTACGGAAACTGAGTTGGAAGATCTCAAAAAGACAATTCATCCGATTAAAGTCGAAAGGACTGATTATCGTCTAAAATCAGAACGACTTGCAGAAAAAGTTCAATTTTTAGAAAAAGATCTTTCAGATTTGAAAACTCAACATGAACCCACACTTTCAAAGCTAAACAAGAAAATAATTCAATTGGAAAACACCATAATTGAGAAGAACACTGAAATTTCTTCATTGTCAAAAGAGCCTCTTTAAATGAAAGCTTAACTTGCTCAATATGAGGAAAAACTCTATCGTACAGAGCAATCTAAAGCTATCATTGATATGGAACTTTTAAAACAAATAATTTTCATGAATAGAGCAAAAACGATTCATGGTGAAAAGTGGGGGTTGGGTTATGAAGATCCACAGATCTTAGATAATTCTTCCAAAAAGATTTCAGGATTATATCATTCTGATTACTTTCAAGCTGGTTTATCATCTCATTTTGTGCATGCTTTTGATGCTGATTTTGATGATATTATTGTTAATCGCAAATATAGAAAATACCATCAAATTAGCTTAATGTATGAGAAAATCAATGCTAAAATGGGTAAATTAAATCCTAATTTCTTGAAGGAACTTGTTGAAACTGAAAAGAATATGCAACGTGAAAATTATGTGCCTAAGCATAGACTGGTTTATAGCCCTACACTCATGCTAGAGAAATATATTTTAATGTTTGAGAATGAAGTGTTTAACAAATCTAGTTCTAGCATTATTGACATAGATGAGGTGTTTGATGAACCAACTTTTGATGTTAAACCAATTCTACCGGCCTTACCTGCATGTTCTGATGATGTTTTCTGTGAAGACCTAGCACATGAACTAACTGTCTTCTTTGAGACAGAATCTCTAGGTCAAACTTATTTAGATGTAAAGGAAGAACCTCGAGATGGACCAACTGTTGAAAACTTGATAGACTTTGATGCAACAATTGATCCTTTGAATGAATTTTATGCTAGCATACGTGCTGTACAAATTTTGAGTCATAAGGTAGATAGACTGGAAAAGGAAAATGTTGATTTGCAACTTAAGTGCCAATCATTAGAACAAATGCTTGCTTTGTGTGATAAATTGCCTCCACTTCCTAAGAAAGAATGTACTTATGACTTTAAGGAAGGAGAAGTGATAGTTTCTGCTGAGGAATTATGTCTTGAGATTAAAAGCTTAAAACAAAGGATAACTCAACTGAAACTGAAAGGACCGGTCCTAATCCTCCCGGACGAAGTCTTCAACAGTTGGTCCCATTGCGATGATTGACTCCAAGTAATGTCCTTAACATGAGCAAATGCACAGCGGAAGACTTATTTCGTACCTGAGAATAACATGCTTTAAAATGTCAACATAAAGTTGGTGAGATATATAAGTTTGATGCTAGCAGCGTTATAACTATGGACCACAAGATTTCATGTTTATACATAATACACTCCTCGTGTATGAAAAAGTCGTTGAGCACTTGGTAACCATACTTAACATTTAAATCACAGCAGCATATTCTTAAATAAACCCTACACCGTACCAAGTGTAGTAACGAAACGAAGTACTGTGCAACCGTTAAAAACTGGTCGTCCAGCCCGGTTGGGGTTGTCAGGCCCGATAGATCTATCAACAGGATTCGCGTTTACGCTCCTCACGTAAATATTAGCTACCAAGTATAAAGAAATATGCCATGGTACAACTCAACGTAGAATTTATTTTTGATCACTTGTGTCCATAACGTAAATCATTTATAAAACAGCGCATGTATTCTCACCCCAAAATATTTAGAGTTAAAAGGGAACTATATACTCACAATACTGTATTTTGTAGTAAAAATACATATAACATCATTGATCAAGTTTAAGGTTGGCCTCGGATTCACGAACCTATATCATTTATATGTATATTAATACATGTATTTGCCATCGAACAATTATTTTATATATGAGTTTATTAGTTATATCATATTCTTATTAGTAATATATATAAATATATATTCATTTGGTATATAAAATATAATTTTGTTATATTATATGTACTAATTATATTTTTGTATATATATATGCATACATATATCTTTTATTTGTTAAAATTATATTATTACTAAAATATTATTAGAAATGATAAAGATAATAATGATAATAGGTTGAAAAATAATACTTTAAATGATAACTTTAAATAAAGTAATACTTTTTAATAAAAGTGATAATTTTGATAATAATGTTGTTTTTAAAAATAATGATAATAAAATGAAAATTTTAATAAAGAGGATGGTTTTAATAATAATTATAACTTTAATAATAATGTTATCTTAAAAAAATAATAATAATGATAATAATAATAAAAGTGATGATAAAAATAATAAAAATGATAATTTTAGATAAAAAGTTATTTTTAATAATAAGATAATATTAATAATAATAATAATAATACTAATAATAATAATAATATTAATAATAATAATAAAATGCAAAACTACCTTCTAAATGCCATAAATATGTCTCCGCCTAGAATTGAACTTGCGACCCCCTTATACCACAACACAACACTAAACCATCTGCACCAATTTGACCATCTGTTTTAAATGCTAAATTAAATCTATTTAATCTTATTTCTGTTTTCATCATTATCATAATCATCATCATTTACGTTCTACATCTCCATCAACGTTATCATCATAATCACCATCATGTGCTACCTCATCATAATTTTAATGTTTGTTGTTTATTTGTTCGATTTGCTTTATGGAGAATTGTAACAGAAAACGGCAACAATCGAGATACATCATGTAGCGGTTATATTTTTCGATCAATCAGCAGGAGCTCGTCATGGCAGTAGCCCAACAAAATGGACTAAGTTGGATCACGGCCCAATTATGAAAAAAACAAAATTCACGGCCCAACTAGAATAAAAGTTATGTTGAGCTATAGCTGATTAACGGCTGAAAGGAAAAAAAAATAAAAAAAAAATAAACCGATGGGAGTCAGCAGCCTTTTTCTGTTTCTCTTTTCCTTTTCTTTATAAACAAGTGGGGTTATTCCTTTTGCAATTGTCGGCCACAACCAAAAGAATTTATATGATGTAGGTGGTGGCTTGGATTTAATCAATCAAGTACAAGAAACTGCAGCAGTAGCAAAGACAGCAACGAATAAGAGAGTTATAGGTTTTGCTGTTTGTAGTCGAGTAAAAAGCAAGAAAATAAAAGGGTCTTTGGTTTGGTGATCGAGAGATGGAACAGAAGACAAATATGATGATGTGGTGAATATGGGTACTGATTGTCTGGGTCTGTTTGAGCACGAAGAAGAACAACAACAAAAAAAATATATATATATATATATATAGTTCACGATGGAGATTAGGAGAAAGAAAGGAAAGATAGCAGGTTGTTTTGGTAATGATCAAGGGTGTTATTTTGGGTATCGTTCAGCCTGTAACCGAAGCTGAGACAGGAGGGCAGCAGTAGTCTTTATTCGAGGGTTGTTGTGTAGGTGTTGGTTGCAAACTGAAACCAAAATAGTTTAGTAATCGAACAAGTATATGATGGTTTGTGTTTGGACTCAGTCTTGAAAAAATAGTAGTAGTGACAAGTAGTTGCTGATGAGAGGTGATGGGTTTTGTCATCGTTGAAGTAGAAACAGAATTACGGTTGTGGGTGTTCATGTTTGAAGAGGGTGATGAATATGACGAAGGTTTCAAGGTGTGGTGGTTATGGTGAGTGTTTGAGGATGAACCGAAGCAGGAAAACAAACTCTTGGAAATCGATTTATGGTCGTATTTTGTAGGTGATGGTGATGAGGGTTCGGTGACAGTGATTGATGGCCGGTGGTTATGGTGGCGATGGGTTGGGGTGTTCTTAACTCGTACAGGAATCAGGAACAAGAGAAAATAAGCTGCAGTAATTTCATTTGAAGGATGATGGCCGTTTGTTGAAGGTGAAGAAGAGAGAAAGAGATAGAAGTGTTTTTCTATATCTCTCTATGTATGCATATGTTTATATGTTATATATAAATTCTTACACGTATCATTTAATTGATTGGAAGAAAACAAAATGAATACTGTAGCAAAAAGTATAAGAAATATCATAGCAGCCATAGGTTTATCTCACAATCAATTCACGGAGTAAATAATAGTATATAATATAATAATAATTATAATAATATAAAAATTATAAACATGTGAATTTTTAGCCGTCGTCTACTATTTCATTCACGGACTGAAATTCGTACTCCGTTGTTATTTACTGGCGGATAAAAGTCTTTAGAAAAATCCCAAATTAAATATTTTTAATTATTCTATTTATTATTTTATAAAAAAAAGGTTATTAATTTTTTTTAATAACAACAATATATAATACTTCAAATTATATTTCGTATTATTATATATACATACACATCTCTATTATTGGTTCGTGAATCGTCGGCAATGGTCGAAGGGGATTTGATTACATGAATATAGTTTTCAAACTTTCAAGACTCAACATTACAGATTTTTGCTTATCGTGTCGGAAACATATAGAGTTTAAGGTTTAAATTTGGTCGGAAATTCCCGGGTCGTTACAGTACCCACCCGTTAAAGAAATTTCGTCCCCGAAATTTGGTAGAGGTTGTCATAAATAACAATAGGAATATTTTCATGACGAATATGAGGTAATAATAGAGTTTTATCATTATTGGAAGATACGGATAAAACGATTCGATCATGTGAAGCACACGAGTGAAGCTATCACAAAAGAATGAAATGAGTGAATATGGAATTGTTTTAACCGATGACGTGGTTAGGATTAATTTCCGGAATTTAAGGGATCTAAAGAAAATCTTACGTAATAAGATTTGGTTATTCGGTGATCAAGATCTTCTTTGAGTTAATGCAGCAAATCGATTTTGATTTCTTTGTCGGACATTTTACTATAAAACTACCCCCTACTTTTCCTTATTTCCATATTCCACATTTCCTACTTTTCCTCCTCTAATTCATACCTTAAGGTATTCTTTAAAATGCTTCATCCCGTTTTGATTTTTGTTATACTTCTAACTTTCATATCTTTCATTCTTCTTTTTCATCTGTCGCCAGAAGAATCTATTCACTTTTATGATTTCCTTGGAATTATAATGTTTCTAATTCTCCCGTGTCTTTACGTTGCAATACGTATTGATATACACGGTTTGTAATTTCTGGGTGGTTGTTGGGTTTTATATTTTCCCTTATATCTCGATATTCCTACTTCTGTCTTCTATAATCATTGTCATCCACAGTTAATGCTTTCTCCCATTTGCTGCGATCTATACCCCAATTTCTACTTCGAAGCTTCATTCTTTCGTTTCCTCTTCTTGCGTTTAAGCGTCTTTTGTAATGGTCCGGAATTCGTAGGTAGGAGATTTGAAATGAACATAACTAATGCTCTAAGAAAGAAAGGGTATTGGCACAATTTTGATTTGTTAAATTACCAGAATACCCTGGAAAAGATAGAACTATCAAGTCGATATGTTCCTAATACGTTTAGAAATTGGACAGAATGTAAGAGTCGTGTAACATGGCACATGATGACGGTACTGTGAATCATCACATTCCATTAGAAACTTAACATGACTTACTGTAATATAATGAAGTTGATCAAGTTTCATTATATTATACTAATTCATGCATCAGTTCCCAACATTACTTCAAAACATTCATATTTCAATTTCGAAGGTTTCAGAATTTAGAAACTAACATAGTTTCTTTTATTTTATAACGCAGATATTACGGAAAGATACATGATCGCAGATAGGAGTAGTTGTGAAAATATCTCCTGAAATATGGAGAATATGTTTAACAGAAAATATGAAGATATCTTATAATATCTAAGATAAGGTAATGATGAAGAATATCATCCGGAAAGGTTTAGAATATCGAGTAGGGTTCTTACTAACGGTTTCAGCAGGTTCTGAATCGTTTGGATTCTGTGAAAGCAGATTCAGTTCTTGTGATTTATCCACACCTTCCTTTATACTTTGCTCAATCCGTTTTCCAGTTCCAAATCTCCTCTTTTTCTGAGCTTTACTAACACATGATACTTTATCGTCATCTTTTGACTGCTAAATTCATTCACAGTTTTTGCTGCTTTATCAGCATTTTAAGAACTACTTCATAGTTCAGGGTGTTTTCAGAAACTTCACATTCGGAGTATGAATTTCTTAGGAATAAATATTATAGGTATAACTGGAGAAATGCTACAAGATTTTCAAAATACTAATTGCTGATTCTGCCGAAGGGATAACGAGCTGCTGGTATATCTGCTGATGATGTCGGGGATATAAAAGGTTCTCCAGTAACGACGGCGAAAGGACAACGTATTTATATCGAGATGATAGTAAGACTAGTTTTACTGAGAAGTCGAAGTGGAGATGTGACAAAATTGGCTACTTGAAAAGGAATCGTAGGGTTGCTTTTACTAATGGATGATAAGGAATTTTGACGCGGATACGTTTTAACTATAACTTCGGTTTTTAAAAGTTTTTCAGGTGCATAACTGTATGCATGAATCTCTCTTCCATAAACGAGGTGTGGCTGGTTCAATTTCTCAATCGAGGTGTTCTCAAGAATCATGAAAGATTTGAACGCGAATTGTAATTGTCAAGATACGAATGAGGTTTAAGATAGAATCAAGTGGCAAACTTGAAGATTAATTTAGTTTCATATGTTATAATCAATATTTTAATTCATTTTACTTGTCCATAGTTAGCAGTCTATTGTCCGATTGTCCAATGGTTCAATAACAGTTCAATATATTCATATATAATTTAATATGCATAACTAATACGTATCGTGACCCGTGTACCGGTCTCAGTGTCGATCACAACTCAAAGTATATATATATTTTGGAATCAACTCCGACCCTGTATAGCCAACTCCCACCTTCACATATAGAGTGTCTATGGTTGTTCCAAAATATATATATAGATGGGTCAATATGATAAGTCGAAACCTTGCATACGTGTCCCGTTATTTAAAATGCGTAAAATAAATAAATATATATCATGACCCATTATACAACGTGTTGTCTCAGAATTAATCCGACGTGTTGTTGTACATGTGTCCCGACAGTATGTACAGTGCAGAAATTAAAATTGCGAGAATGTAAATTGCGATAAATTAAATGTTAATCAGTTAGCTGGGAACAGTTAGCCGGAACAGTTAGCGTGTAATCCTAACCAAATTTCAATTAGTTAATTCATCTGTTTCTATCAAATTTTTATTTTGTCCAATATTTTCTTCTTTATGCCACTTGTTGGATTTTGATAGATCAAAATCCAAATATGAAGTTTGAATAGAAATGATTGTTCTGTGGTGAACGGATACGTATATTGGTAGTCGTATGTGGGATAATAGATGACCGTTGAATCAGATTCGAAGAATGTACAGTGTAACTTATTAATGTGAAATCTAAATATTCCTCGAGTATTACCCACCCGTTAAAATATTTTCATCATTAACAGTTTGTACAAAAGAATTTTCAATTACAATCTTTATGAAAATATACTTGCATATATATTTTCTTCAGATGTAATCATAAATTTAATGAGTCAATAAGATATTAAACTCATTTGGTTTATCGTTAATACTAGATTACATAATCTCTAAAACTTTAGAAATTACATAATCGCCATGACGAACGAGGATGAGTGAGGTAGAACGATACGTAAAGCGAAGATAATCGATGTAGAACGTTATGTAGAATGAAGATCATACTCGAAGTACAGATGGTGACATTAAGGCGCGTGATGTTGATATACAAGGTTCAGATTGTGATGTTGAGGTTTACGACACGGTTGTGATTGAAGATGATAAGGGTACTGTCGGCGGTTGATAATGGTTGTACGGATTATGTTGCTGGTGCTGCTGCTGGTGTTTGTAACCTTCGCACCACATTCTCCAAAGCCACTACCCGAGCGCTGAGTTCGTTGACTTCTTCTAGTATACCGGGATGATTGGCGGTTGGAACGAGCGAATGAACAAGAGTCGTGATATGAGATATTATATAATCGTGAGATACTCTAGAAATGAGCGAGAAAATGGTTTCTCGAACAGGTTCGCCAGTAAATGCTTTAGTTTCATCGCCAAGAGGGTAATTTGGTGGATGGAAGGGATCTTCAATGTGAAATGATTTTCAGATATCGGATGACATTCTAGAATATCTATATATATAATACCAAAGATTTCGTACACTACAGAGGAACCTACGGCATATGTAAGGCAAGTCTACAGATGTGCTAAGATATGAATTATCAGATACGCTAAGATATGAATTTTGTCTATACACTATCGATGCACTAAATGCAGTAGAGCGTGTCTAGACTTGAGAATGATAGGCAGGCAATTTCCTAAGGATGATAAGCAGATGATTTCCGACTAGAACTGATAAGCAAAACTTTTGACAGGCAGACATGGTCAAAGTCCAGACTCACTAATGTATCCTAACAACTACCAGTTAGACACACTAATGCAAGGCCTGGTTCGCTAAGACCAACGCTCTGATACCAACTGAAAGGACCGGTCCTAATCCTCCCGGACGAAGTCTTCAACAGTTGGTCCCATTGCGATGATCGACTCCAAGTAATGTCCTTAACATGAGCAAATGCACAGCGGAAGACTTATTTCGTACCTGAGAATAACATGCTTTAAAATGTCAACATAAAGTTGGTGAGATATATAGGTTTGATGCTAGCAGCATTATAACTATGGACCACAAGATTTCATGTTTATACATAATACACTCCTCGTGTATGAAAAAGTCGTTGAGCACTTGGTAACCATACTTAACATTTAAATCACAGCAGCATATTCTTAAATAAACCCTACACCGTACCAAGTGTAGTAACGAAACGAAGTACTGTGCAACCGTTAAAAACTGGTCGTCCAGCCCGGTTGGGGTTGTCAGGCCCGATAGATCTATCAACAGGATTCGCGTTTACGCTCCTCACGTAAATATTAGCTACCAAGTATAAAGAAATATGCCATGGTACAACTCAACGTAGAATTTATTTTTGATCACTTGTGTCCATAACGTAAATCATTTATAAAACAGCGCATGTATTCTCACCCCAAAATATTTAGAGTTAAAAGGGAACTATATACTCACCATACTGTATTTTGTAGTAAAAATACATATAACATCATTGATCAAGTTTAAGGTTGGCCTCGGATTCACGAACCTATATCATTTATATGTATATTAATACATGTATTTGCCATCGAACAATTATTTTATATATGAGTTTTTTAGTTATATCATATTCTTATTAGTAATATATATAAATATATATTCATTTGGTATATAAAATATAATTTTGTTATATTATATGTACTAATTATATTTTTGTATATATATATGCATACATATATCTTTTATTTGTTAAAATTATATTATTACTAAAATATTATTAGAAATGATAAAGATAATAATGATAATAGGTTTAAAAATAATACTTTAAATGATAACTTTAAATAAAGTAATACTTTTTAATAAAAGTGATAATTTTGATAATAATGTTGTTTTTAAAAATAATGATAATAAAATGAAAATTTTAATAAAGAGGATGGTTTTAATAATAATTATAACTTTAATAATAATGTTATCTTAAAAAAATAATAATAATGATAATAATAATAAAAGTGATGATAAAAATAATAAAAATGATAATTTTAGATAAAAAGTTATTTTTTAATAATAAGATAATATTAATAATAATAATAATAATACTAATAATAATAATAACATTAATAATAATAATAAAATGCAAAACTACCTTCTAAATGCCAAAAATATGTCTCCGCCTAGAATTGAACTTGCGAGCCCTTTATACCTCAACACAACACTAAACCATCTGCACCAATTTGACCATCTGTTTTAAATGCTAAATTAAATCTATTTAATCTTATTTCTGTTTTCATCATTATCATAATCATCATCATTTACGTTCTCCATCTCCATCAACGTTATCATCATAATCACCATCATGTGCTACCTCATCATAATTTTAATGTTTGTTGTTTATTTGTTCGATTTGCTTTATGGAGAATTGTAACAGAAAACGGCAACAATCGAGATACATCATGTAGCGGTTATATTTTTCGATCAATCAGCAGGAGCTCGTCATGGCAGTAGCCCAACAAAATGGACTAAGTTAGATCACGGCCCAATTATGAAAAAAACAAAATTCACGGCCCAACTAGAATAAAAGTTATGTTGAGCTATAGCTAATTAACGGCTGAAAGGAAAAAAAAAAAAAAAATAAACCGATGGGAGTCAGCAGCCTTTTTCTGTTTCTCTTTTCCTTTTGTTTATAAACAAGTGGGGTTATTCCTTTTGCAATTGTCGGCCACAACCAAAAGAATTTATATGATGTAGGTGGTGGCTTGGATTTAATCAATCAAGTACAAGAAACTGCAGCAGTAGCAAAGACAGCAACGAATAAGAGAGTTATAGGTTTTGCTGTTTGTAGTCGAGTAAAAAGCAAGAAAATAAAAGGGTCTTTGGTTTGGTGATCGAGAGATGGAACAGAAGACAAATATGATGATGTGGTGATTATGGGTACTGATTGTCTGGGTCTGTTTGAGCACAAAGAAGAACAACAACAAAAAAAAAAATATATATATATATATATATATATATATATATATATATATATATATATATATATATATATATATAGTTCACGATGGAGATTAGGAGAAAGAAAGGAAAGATAGCAGGTTGTTTTGGTAATGATCAAGGGTGTTATTTTGGGTATCGTTCAGCCTGTAACCGAAGCTGAGACAGGAGGGCAGCAGTAGTCTTTATTTGAGGGTTGTTGTGTAGGTGTTGGTTGCAAACTGAAACCAAAACAGTTTAGTAATAGAACAAGTATATGATGGTTTGTGTTTGGACTCAGTCTTGAAAAAATAGCAGTAGTGACAAGTAGTTGCTGATGAGAGGTGATGGGTTTTGTCATCGTTGAAGTAGAAACAGAATTACGGTTGTGGGTGTTAATGTTTGAAGAGGGTGATGAATATGACGAAGGTTTCAAGGTGTGGTGGTTATGGTGAGTGTTTGAGGATGAACCGAAGCAGGAAAACAAACTCTTGGAAATCGATTTATGGTCGTATTTTGTAGGTGATGGTGATGAGGGTTCGGTGACAGTGATTGATGGCCGGTGGTTGTGGTGGCGATGGGCTGGGGTGTTCTTAACTCGTATAGGAATCAGGAACAAGAGAAAATAAGCTGCAGTAATTTCATTTGAAGGATGATGGCCGTTTGTTGAAGGTGAAGAAGAGAGAAAGAGATAGAAGTGTTTTTCTATATCTCTCTATGTATGCATATGTTTATATGTTATATATAAATTCTTACACGTATCATTTAATTGATTGGAAGAAAACAAAATGAATACTGTAGCAAAAAGTATAAGAAATATCATAGCAGCCATAGGTTTATCTCACAATCAATTCGCGGAGTAAATAATAGTATATAATATAATAATAATTATAATAATATAAAAATTATAAACATGTGAATTTTTAGCCGTCGTCTACTATTTCATTCACGGACTGAAATTCGTACTCCGTTGTTATTTACTGGCGGATAAAAGTCTTTAGAAAAATCCCAAATTAAATATTTTTAATTATTCTATTTATTATTTTATAAAAAAAAAGGTTATTAATTTTTTTTAATAACAACAATATATAATACTTCAAATTATATTTCGTATTATTATATATACATACACATCTCTATTATTGGTTCGTGAATCGTCGGCAATGGTCGAAGGGGATTTGATTACATGAATATAGTTTTCAAACTTTCAAGACTCAACATTACAGATTTTTGCTTATCGTGTCGGAAACATATAGAGTTTAAGGTTTAAATTTGGTCGAAAATTCCCGGGTCGTTACAGAAACAGACTAACACACTTAAGCAATCATCTTGTGTTGAAACCAATGTGTCTGAATGTGTTGGTGGGATTACTAAGAATGAAATGAGGACAACAACATCTAAGGATGCAAAACCCATTACTATTCTTAAAAACCCTCTATGTTCTCAATTTGGTAAACGTGTTTCAAAAGTTGCACCTTCAACACAATTTGTTGTCAAGAAGGTTCATTCTCAAAATGATTCTGTGACAACTGAAAAGATTCCTATGATTCAAATGTCAAATAAATCAAAGGAGAGTCTTTTAACCAAATCAGTCAAGTCTACACAACATACAAGTCCTAAACCGGATTTGAGTGAGTATGATGCAAAGGAACGTAAAATCAAATTAGAAATTTTGCAAAATCAATCATCTCATGTGTCAACTGAAAAGTTTGGACGTCTAACTAACAGAGGTATTTTCCGTGTCACAGGTCATAATCCAAATTTGACTTACAAGTCTGTATGGATTCCTAAGTCAACGACTAAGAAGGTAGCAAACAAACCAAAGAAATCTGCTAGTCAACCTAGGAAGTCATCACATGTATTTCAATTTTCTTCTGTGAACAAAACATCTACATGGAATAAGTTGTGCGTTAAGACTTCTGATAACGATGTAAAACTTGATATTGCGTATGATGCTTCATGTAATGTGGTTTTAAATGATGCTTTATTGTCTAAATTGCATGATGTTGTACGTGATTATCTCATTGTTGATCCAAAGTTTGTTGTTGGTACTAACCGTAGAGGACCCAAGAAACTTTGGGCACCTAAACTCTAGAAATTTAACGTTTACAGGGTTTCGACGTCTGTGTTTGGTATATCGATTCCGGTTGCTCATGACACATGACGGGCGATAAATCCTTGCTTGTCAATTTCGTTGACAAATTCCTGGGAATGGTTACATTTGGAAATGATGAGATTGCAGCAATAATGGGTTATGGAGATTATGTGAAGAATGGCATAACGATCAAACGGGTCTCATATGTTGAGGGTTTGGGGTGTAGTTTATTTAGTGTCAGCCAATTTTGTGACGGAGATCTCAAGGTTTTGTTTGAACATCGTCAATGCTCGGTGCAATCCACCGATGGAAACGACCTCCTTGTTGGTAAACGTTGTGCTTCACTTTATACTATTGACCTCAATGATGCACCATCACATGGAAACATGTGTTTGGCTACCCGTTCCACGAAGGAAAATTCATGGTTATGGCATCACCGGATGTCACACCTGAATTACAAGGGTATTAATCGATTAGTTTCTAAAGACTTAGTTGATGGTATTCCAAGCTTTCAATATGATAAGCATCATGTGTGTCCATCATGTACGATGGGTAAGCTGAAACGGACTAATCATCCGCTTAAGCAAAACCCCAGTACTTCATCGTCCTTGCAACTATTGCATATGGACTTATGTGGACCCATGAGAATTTCTAGCTTCGGTGGCCGGAAACATGTGCTTGTCATTGTTGACGACTATACCCGATTTACATGGATTTTTCTTCTAAGGACTAAGTCAGAAACCCCCGTCATTATCATTGAGTTCATTAAAAAGACTCAACGCTCTTTTAACAAACATGTTAAGAGTATTCGAACTGATAATGGGACGGAATTTAAGAATGACCTGCTTGATAGTTATTTGAAAGACCAAGGCATTGAACATCTGTTCTCTGCAGCACGAACCCCTCAACAGAATGGAGTAGTCGAACGACGTAATCGTACGTTGTGCGAGGCAGCTCGAACGATGCTTGCTTACTCCAAACTACATCCGAAAATGTGGGGGGAGGCCATTTCCACTGCATGTTATACCCAAAACCGCTGCATCATTAATAAACGTTTTGATAAAACTCCTTATGAGTTACTATATGGTAGACGCCCGAATGTCAAATATTTTCGTGTCTTTGGTTGTATATGCTATGTGCTTAACGATTTTGACAGCCTCAGAAAGTTTGATCCTCGTGGCGATCAGGCCATATTTCTCGGTTATTCTTCGAACAAAGCTACTTATCGTGTCTATCACAAACGGACAAAGACGATCAAGGAAAGCATCAATGTCAAGTTCGATGAATTTTCGGGAATGGATTTTGAACAACTCGGTTCAAAACCCAATCCTAACCTGGCTATGACTTCTTCTGCGCAAAATTCAATTTTCTTGAAGAAGGGTGTTCCTACGGTAACAACAGAGGAACTGGATATCTTGTTTGATAGTCTTTATGCTCCTCAATGGAATTCAAATGTTCAAGCCGTATCGGTTACACCATCACAGTCAACTACCGTGGAGACTCAACCAAGTCTCTTTGATGAAGATACAACACCAACTGATTCACCTGTTGCTTCTCCATCCTCCCTCCCACCTCCTGATGATAATCTTGAACCAATTCAAGATACATCTGTTAATACAACTCTAGTTATTTCTCCAGATACTCACATGAATCTATTAGAAAGTGTTACATCAGCACAAGCGGATCAAGGCTCAACGTCAACAACGGTTGATGTTTCAATGGATACCACTGATGTACAACCTATTCCACATAACAACCGATGGACTAAAAGTCATCCAATTGATCTTATCATTGGTGATGCATCTGCTCCAGTCTCAACTCGAAGGGCCACTCGGAATATGTGTATATACACTGCCTTTCTTAGTAAGATTGAACCAACAACGGTTGCTCAAGCTTTACTAGATCCGAACTGGGTGGTAGCAATGTAAGAAGAGATCAATCAGTTTGATCGTTTAAAAGTATGGCGATTAGTTCCAAGACCCACGGGTCAAAGACCAATAGGGGTTAAGTAGATTTTTAAGAATAAGAAGGATTCTGATGGAATTGTAGTTCGAAACAAGGCACGTCTTGTGGCAAAGGGATATCGATAACAAGAGGGTATTGATTATGATGAAACGTTTGCTCTGGTTGTTAGGATTGAGGCTATTCATCTTTTCCTTGCATTTGCTTCTCATATGAAGTTCACGGTGTTTCAAATGGATGTCAAAACTTCTTTTCTGAACGGTCATCTTCAAGAGGAAGTTTATGTTGATCAACCAGAAGGCTTTGTCGATCCCATTCATCCAAACCACGTCTACTACTTGGAGAAAGCTTTATATGATCTGAAGCAAGCACCGCGTGCATGGTACGAGACCTTGACAAAGTATTTGGTGGATAATGGCTTCTCTCGTGGAACGCTTGATACAACGCTATTCATCCGTAAAAACCACGGTTACATTCTCTTGGTTCAAATTTACGTTGATGACATTATTTTTGGTTCCACGTCCCCGGCCTTATGCAAAGAATTTGGTGATCTTATGGCCAAGAAATTCGAAATGAGCATGCTTGACCAGCTTAATTTCTTCTTGGGGTTACAAGTAAAACAATTACCAAATGGGATTTTTATCAATCAAACAAAGTATATCAATGATATGCTACAACGTTTTAAAATGACTGATTTAAAACCAATGACAACCCCAATGAGGACTTTACTGGATGCTGATGCTAATGGGAAACCCTTTGACATTATGCTTTATCGAAGCATGGTTGGCTCTTTAATGTATCTGACTGCAAGTAGACCAGATATTACACTTGCTGTAACTGTCTGTGCCCGCTTTCAGTCGAACCCTAAGAAATCCCACTCCAAAGCGGTTGTTAGGATTTTCCAGTACCTTAAAGGTACACCTAACCTTAGAATATGGTATCCTCATGGATCTGATTTTAATCTCACTGGTTATACAGATGCGGATCATGGCGGTTGCCATGTTGATAGAAAAAGCACATCTGGATCAATTCAGATGTTGGGAATAGGCTAGTTGGTTGGTCATCCAAAAAGCAAAACTGTGTGTCTTTATCAACAGCTGAGTCTGAGTATATTGCTGCAGCTCACTGTTGCTCACAAGTTTTGTGGATGCAAACTCAACTTTTGGACTATGTCTTTAAGATTTCTAAGACCCCAATTTACTGTGATTCTCAAAATGCTATAGCAATTACAAGCAACCCGGTCCAGCATTCTAAGACTAAACACATAGATATTCGTTATCATTTCATTAAGGACCATGTAGAAAAAGGAGATGTAGAGTTATACTTTGTGCCTACCAAAGTGCAATTAGCTGACATGTTCACTAAACCCTTAGATGAACTTAGGCTAAAGTTCTTGATCAAAGAGATTAGCATGGTAGAGTATAGTGCTTAATTTTCCTTAGTTCTATTGGGACTTATACTTGGGATCTTGTGTTTAGGGGGAGTAACTACTTTCTAGGGGGAGCAACTGATTTCTTTTGCTTTAGATATTATCTTTTAAGGGGGAGCTTTTAGATTTATATTAACTTCCTGGGCTTATTTTTCAATGGTTACGAAAGGGGGAGGTAACTCATTGATATCATATTTCAAGGGGGAGTTAATTCATTTTCTTGGAAATATATCAAAATGTTGATTTACTTTCTTGTATATCACATTTTGAGGGGGAGAAAAAGGGAGAAAATGAAAAGAAAATTGATTTTTCAAAAGTGAATTCATAAAAATCTTTTTTTTTTATATCTAAAATAATTCACTAATGCTTGTATACATCTCAATATGCAACCCGTTTTAACAATTGGTATCAATGAAGATTTGTACTGTGTACATAATTCAAAGTTTTTCTAAGTACAAATCTTGTTTTGAAAAAATTCATAAAAATTGGAAAAGATAAAATCCAAAAAGATTTGAATTTTACTGAATAAATGCTAATTTTAGCATTATACCGAATCTGACAACCAACAGTACAGATTCGGTAAGTTCAAAATTTTCAAAAATTGTCTCAGAAATGTTTTTCATTAAAAATGTGATAATCTTGAATGATTTTCTGATAAAAGATTTGTCAAAATTTGAAGTTAATTTGTTTGAATTTGAAAATGGACTGCATTCTGTAAAATAGGCCCATTCGGTAAGGCCCATGTGTTCAAAATCATTCGGTATCTATAAATAGGAGGGTCAAAGTCAAACTTTCTCTCACTTTGTATTAATTGCATACCGAATTCGACTAATCTTACCGAGTCTGCCTAATCTACCGAGTCTCGTCTTCTGTATCTTTAAATTCTTGGTAATTCTTTGTTTTAATCGAATCTAAGATGTACATATTGTAGATCTGAGATAATTGAGTACTTATAAACCAAAAAAAATGCAAATAACAAGATTGTGACATTTAATTTTGAAAAATGTTGATTATACCTAATCTGAGTTGAATATCTTGATTCTTAAGATTAAACTCATATGATTAGGATAATTAACATGAAATCTTGTCAAATCTATGTTAAATTGGTTGATCTATCAATGGACTGAGTCTGATTACATGTTTAATTGATTATTTGACGAATTCTGTATATACCGAATGTGTTCTTGCTACAGTATCGAGTCTGTTCAAATGATTAACATGCTTTTCTGATTTGATTGAGTTGTTAATTGATTATGATTATGTTTTTGCATGACATGAGACTGAATATGCATGTATGAGTGATTATCTGTGAGCATGTATGAGTGATTATCTGTGATTTTTTAAGACACCGAATCTATTCTTGGCATGATACCGAGTCTATATTTTGGTACTTTGAAATAATGAGATTTTTAACTTGAAACACTTAACATGTTTTATCTAAGTCTTTGAAATGAAAACACAAGCTTATTTGGTTACCGAATCTGAAATTTTCATGAATACCGAATCTGCTTAGTTCAAAATTGACTAAGTGTTGTTCTGATTCTTTGTGTTATATAATTGACTTTACATGATGACTGTGTAATGTGATGAATATCATATGAATGTCATGTTTGTCAATTGCTTGTTCATATTTGGAATAAATATTTTTTATAACTTAGAAAATTCATAAAAATTATAAAATATGAAAAATACAAAGGATTTCAAAGGAAATAAGAATAGAAATATGTGCTTTATGATAATATCTTGTGGTCTTCTATTTCTTATTTATACAGATAAATGGCGAACAATCACTTCATCAACTCTGAAACCAATATTCCCTGCAATTATTGGACTGCAATTCTAGAGAGGCATATGTTATGGCCTGCTCTAAGCTCTATTGCCAGTGTGGCTGTAACTGATCTAGACCTTCTGAATAGAACAATTAGGTTTGTGGAAGCTACACAACCTACTGCTGTCAATCCAGAGGGAGAACCAGCCAAATTTGAATTTGAGCTGAGAGGGGTACAAGGAATGAGAAGTATCACAAAGGCTGACTTCAGGAGGATCTTTCAGCTTCCTCTTGTACAGAATGCTCCTGCTTTCTCTGCTACTCAGCAGATGATGACCTCAATCTTCCAACTTGGATATGTTGGAGCTACAAATGATCTTCTCAATCATCAACAGATACTTGCTGATGACAAGGAGTGGGTCCGATAGCTTAACTGTGCCGATGCTCCAGTTGTTCTACTCTTTCACAAGAGTGGAAAATCCAGATTATGCAGAACTTCTTTGGGATCTGGTTCAGGCTCAAGTTGATAAACCAAGGGGTTCCTATATCCCTTGTGAAAGGTTTTTCTGTATCTTTATCCATGATGCTATAAATGCTTGCAGATATGCAAATATATTTGTACCAGGTACACATGGATTACTGATGAAGAGATTTGGGGAGTTGAAGATGACTACCCCGGTGATTCCTGACAATAAATTCACTGCGCTGATTCCAAATTGGCTTGTGGGGCTAGCTGCACCCCAAGTCGCTCGAATGCGTTCATATTTTGAGGCTGTAGGAATACCTCTTCTGAACCCGGTACAACAATTACAAGTTGAACTCGCCGCGGTTCCAGCCCCAGAGGTTGTAGAGGAACCTGTAGTACAACCACTCGGGCCAGCTAATCCTCCACTTAGGGTAAACCTCAAACGTTCTAGGTTAGCA
The DNA here is from genome assembly GCF_046630445.1 of Rutidosis leptorrhynchoides. Lineage (NCBI taxonomy): Eukaryota > Viridiplantae > Streptophyta > Magnoliopsida > Asterales > Asteraceae > Rutidosis > Rutidosis leptorrhynchoides. The sequence goes on along the minus strand of NC_092337.1, from coordinate 457,097,142 downwards.
CACCAAGCTCAACCCGTGAGGATCGGGGAACCTAGTTCACCTAGGATTGAACCAACCCTTTCCACAACACCTGAGGCATGCAGTGACACCGATTCATCTGCAACTGAATCATCTCCCGAACATTCTTCAAAGAGAACACGATATATGCCTGATGAGATGATTCAGACTCCGCCAACCCAATGAGTAACTAGATCTAGGACTACGACTCCCATCATACGCCAAACAGTTACTCCAACCCTTGGTGATACGGACCAAGACCTAGAGCCTATTAGGTCACCCTCACCCATTTCCGTATCACATCCAATAATAACAGTAAGCCCTACACTAAATGAAGCGCAAGCTTCGGTAGGCAAGAGAGCTAAACGCACGAATGGTAAAAAGACCAATCAGCCCATCCAATCTAAACAGGACTTAACAATAAATCCTACCCAGCAAGATGCTTCGACATCTAAGGAAGTAAAGTCTGCGTTGACTCAATCGATTAAGGAAACTCAATCATTGAAGTCCAGAACGGCCGAAGAGGAGCCGAAAAATCTTGAAAAGGCACCCTGCGTATCGGCTGGAAATCCTCCTGTGCCTCAACGTACAATAGGGTCTCGAAGTCCGGCTTACCTTGATGAGGGAGATCTGCCGTGTCCCATGGAAATGAGTCAACATGACAATCCTTCGGGATATTTATCAGACTTCCAGCAGACTGATCCCTTGGTTCAAGGAATTGATCCATTGGTTCGAACCACTTCTCTTTTGGATTCTGAATCTCAGGGTCTGGAGGAAGAGTCTTTAACTGAAAGAGATGCGCCACCTCATGGTATGTCAGTGATTTCAGGAGTCGGAGATAGTAATTTCTCTGCGAGAGCTAAATCGACGGGTAGTTCTGCTACTTTGTCAGAGTCCCATGAGACTAAAGTCATGGAGGCGGATGCTTCGAAAGAAACTTCGCCGGTGACAACTCCGGTTGTTACCCAACCTCCATCAGAAGGAGATATCACGAATCTGACTAGTAGTATGTACAGCCCTACATATCACGAATCCTTTCCTGCCCTCACGGCAATTCACACACTTACACCGACATCGCCTTCAACAGTTGCTGCTGATGCTGATGTTGTTCATGGTTACACTGTTGTTTCACCAACTGGGTCACCTTCTCAGATTTCAAACAGATATGGATTCAGATATCTCTCTGACAATGAGGTGGAGGAGTTATATCTTGCTGAGTTTGCTAAACGAACTGATCTTGATGAAGTTCGCGAGACTATGATGATTTATCTTGAGCAAACAAGAATAGTATATCCTTTATCTCCATGTAAGTCACCTGGACCAATTCACATGCCTGGTCATGACGATTTCGATCCCGATAATCTTTATGAGGGGGAGAATAGACAAGGTAGTTATCGGTCCAGTGGTTTTCAAAGATCAACTCATGAAGCTGGTTCGTCTAGTCAACATAAGGATCACGATGTTGTTGAAATATCTGATTCTGAAAGTGATGAAATTGAGGAAATTCAATGTGAAAGTTTTCTAGATGAAATGGAGACTCAGAGAGAGGATGACTCAAGGATGCTAATGATTTTGGATTCAGCTGATCAAACTGAGGATAAATCAGCTCCAGAGGATAATTGAAATTTTAATAATATTGAAAATATTTTAAAGGGGTCATCTAGTGTCGCCAATGAATTCAATGAACATCAATTTGTCAACTTGACATCTCCAACCGATGAATTTGGGATACACTTTGAGAAGGAGATTTTCTCAAATGGCAAAGAAGATACGACGACTTCTCCTGATCTTAATGTTCCATTTCAAATTGCAGATATTGTTCTTGAGCGTGATGCTGATTTCCAACTTAGTGAGGATGAAGAGAAGATGATTCTTCGCTCACCATTCATAGAACAACAAGCTTATAGAATCTATGGTGATTCTGATCTCGTCCTTTCTGCATCAATGAGTGTTCTGGGTGCATGGAAATATCATAAGAATCCGGAATATCTCAAAGCTTATCTGAGTGTTCGCGACAAATTCAAATTGAAGAATGAAGAAAAACTTCAAGAACAGCGAAATTCAGAGATAAAAAGCATTAATAAGGTTTTGATGATTAACAAGGATGGAGTGAAGATGCCAGTGTTTCAAGTAACAAGAATGGATGATGAGGATTATCAGTTCTCAGAAGCGAATTTTGATAAACTGAAGATGGACGACATTATTTTCATCTACAATTACTTGATAGATTTGAATGAATCTGCAACAATTTATCATGCTACTGCAATGAAGGCAGCCTACAGATTTATTCTTGACTCGATGAGATGGATGTCTGTTCACGACTTTCAGATGGGGTTAGAATCTGGACACAAAAAGCTCGGAATCAAACCGCCAAATCAAGTGATTGAAGAGTTAAGATATATGTCCTTACTTGAAGTAAGTGACTGTCCATATGGGTTTGCATTTGTCAATTCTCACTATACAAAGGTCTTCATCAGAGTCTCAGATTTCAGAAGATACTTAGACGGAACGTTGATGTATGCCTTCAAATACTTAAGATGGAGACTGATCAATAACTGCTATTCAACTGAAGATAATGAGATTGTCAAATACATTCTCACGAGATTGAAGAGCCGTCTCAAAACAAGAGTGAACATACGAAGATATGAGAATCTCAAAGGATTCAAATCCAAAGTTCACTTCAGAGGAACAAAGTTCCTTTAGATGTTTTAAATAGGATTATATTGTAAAGTTCACATTTAACACTAAGGGGGAGATTGTTAGGACCCCGAAGTTATACAGTGTTAATGTGAAACATGCTTAAATTAAGTTTCCCTAGAAGAGGGCTATATAAGGAACCTAAGTAGTCCTAATTAGATAGCCATTATATTGTAAACGAGTTCTAGAAGCTGTGGAATGTAAATCTTATTGATTCTCTCTCATACCGAGTCTCCTTCATACATACCGAATCTCATTCTAACTTGTCTTTTCTTCTAATCTCAACATGATCTGACCTATCATTAATCATTGTATTTACCTAAATTTAGAAACCTTCCATGTGCCCAATTGCCACCACTAACTAATTGTAGCATTTTGTAGTCGATTTACATGTGAGGTATTCTTTTAACATGTTCAATTTTTTGGTTCTTCCACTATCTGACGGCGTTTTAAGCAACGTTTTACACTCAGCATTGGTATTTTTATGCAAAGTTGAAGAAATTGGAACTCGGGGAGTTCTCGGCGGGACCATTTCTAGGAGTTCTCGGAGAACTCGGGGAGTTCTCAGTAGTTGACTTTTGGGATAATGTTTATGATACCCGAGATTTGACCGGTTTGACCGAGATTTGACCGATTTTTGGCCGAGAAACTCAATTTATTGGTCGTTGACCGATTTTTTAGCCGATTTCAAAACCAGAACTCGGCAGGGACTCTAAAACGATTTCTAGGCGAGAACTCGGCCGATTTTTTCCATTTTTGCAACCTTTTTTTTATGGTTAGTTTATTTTCCTTTTATTAATTTGAAAACACAGTAGAAACTCAATATCATCCACTCTTCAAGATTAAGCATCAATATTTTGGCGAGAAGAATGTAAACACAATATCATCACTCCTCGTAGCCAAAACGTTATCAAAACAAACACCTTAGACAAAAACCTCTCAATAATTATACAGAATCATCATCATCATTTATCATTTTATTTTATTTATATTTATATATTATATATAAAACAAAGTATTCTTCTGGTCCCATTTTAATGCTGTATTTAATAGAAAATTATTCTCATATGGTCGGAAAGAGTAACATATGTATTAATAAAATTAGCTAAACTTAATTTCATGGATGAGAGTAGAACAACAAGGTGTGTACCTTACATTTGTTGATTTGATTATATTGTTGTACGTACAACTTTTTGTAAGACAAAATTTTCAAATTTGGGAAATATATGGGACCAAAACGACGTCTGTTATGAGACATAGAATTTGTTAAAGTTTCTAACACACTTTCTAAGGGATTGGTATGTGGAACAATCACCATTCGACAAACATATCTAGTTGGGTCAACTCAATGTTTCTACTAGATAATTCAAATAATGAGCGAATGCCTTTACATCTAACAATTTGGTTTTGTCTTGAATAATACACTAATTTACGAAAACCAAAAAGTAAGTTGAACATAGTTAGGGCTCGTTTGTTTTTTAAGGATTACTAATTAAGTGATGTTGTCAGAATTTAAATAAGATGTTTTTAAGGAATAAATGATAGATAAATAATTATTGTTTGTGTCACCGAAACTCTCGTGATAACATATAAGCCCTACACATGCGGCAGTGTGTACACACGTTATAAATGTGTCACGTAAGCCTCACATGTCAACCCTAAAAGGCTTTGACCCAACTCTCAATGTTTGTTTGTGATCGGCGTCGAAGTACCAATCAAAAATGTACTAAATACTCTAAACTAGTTATGGTAAGTAGAATTCGTTCCACATGAAATTGTGGTTAAAAGCAAGCAACTCTTTGAGTAGTTTGATGATTAAGATTAATTACAAAATGTTTAATTAAAATGGCTTATACTTTGAAAGGTTTAAGCAAAACTAAAACAAGTAATTAAAAGTGATTGGCTGTAATCAATAAGTAAAAAGTTTTATCTCTTTCAAATCCCAATTGGTATAATTAATTCAAACAAGCACTATGTTTATCAAGCTTTCGTTTAAATCATATAGTCATGAGTTCTTAGGTTCATTAAAAAACATTATCATGTGCACAAGCTATGCAATTTACAAAAATTTGTTTATCCCATACTAAATTAATACTATGTGGATTTAGAACAATTGTTAAATCACAATAACTTGTCTTGTAATAATAAAGTTCAATAAACTTGCATTAAACAATTACTTAATCAATTCACAAATCATAAATCAATTCTCAATACAAATCATGAATCACATAATACTTGAATGAAGTTATTAATACACAATTGTTCAATGGAAGAAATAAAGATAGAGAAACTAGCCGCTCATGTTGATGATAATGATCATGATGAATTGTTGATGATGCGTGAATAACACGCCTTTGATCCTTGAAACATTGATGATTTTGATATTAGGGTTGATGTTGGGGCTCAAAAACTGGAGTAGAAGCTCCCTCAATTCGTGTCAAGGGGTTTAGATTATATAGGAATCAAGTATCTTGGCTCCAGTCAAAATCTCATGAAAATCGACCTTCCAAAACTCACATGTCCCGACCCGGGAGTAATTTACGCCCATTCTAGCGTAATTTATGCCTGGAAAATGCATAGGCGTAATTGATATTGCTCCATTTATACATATTTTTACTCCCAATATCGTTTAGTTTTCATAGAGTTTTTGGTTAATAATTGAGAAAATGGTGAAGGAAATGTTAATGTTTGAGTTAAAACATTCTTATGAAATGGTTTGAAGAGTTATATGATTTTGGAAGTTATTTGGTTAAAAGTTATACTGTTTTGAAGAAGAAATCGTGAGCTGAAGCGGAGTGCCAAGTGAAGAATTAAAACAGAAAAAAAATACTGGTCGAATTCATGCATCTCGCGGCCGCGATTCTCTTCAATGTGGTCGCGAGTTTGGGCTTTGCTCGTGATAAAATCTCACGTTCGCAATACGTTAACAGAACTTCGGAAGACATGATCAAGGAAGCCTCGTGGTCGCGAGTGGTCTAATGCGGCCGCGTTTTTGATGAAGGCTCGCGACCGCGATACCCTTCAATGCGGTCGCGAGGTTGAGCAGCCGACTCAGTTTTTGGGTTTAGTATAAATACGCGTTTTTAACCCTTTTTAGGGTAACCAGTTTATTATTTACGAATTTTATTGTTCCAGCCACTAGGGTACGAATTTCTAAGTCTTTCATTCAGTTTTTCATTATCTTTACAACATTACAATAATTGTGGTTAATTTAATCTTGCTATTACTTTTATTCTTATTTATGTTAATGGATTCAATGGTTTATTTTGCATGTTCTTGTGATCTTTATTTCATTATGAGTAGCTAAATTAGTTGTATCAACTTAGATGATTGAACTAAGGTGAAGGATTGCTATCTTTATGATTTGAACAATTGGATCTTATTATTTCATGTATTATTTGGCTAAGAACGACTGTTATTGTGATTTATCATTAGTTGAAGTTGCGGGGATTATTAACTAGTCAACGAGAGTTTAATAAGTGGTGATCTTTACTAGGTTATTGAACGTGAATAGCTTAGTCCTTTGATTGATTATATACGGGAGACCGGTATAATTGATTAATTAGTAATTAAACCGTGATAGAACTTGGTAATTGTGGAATTGTTAGGGAGACTTAAGTAATTCAAGTCAAATTAATATATTGATTAATACATTGGTAATTAGATTAGAGAATTAGGATCAACGATAGTTGAGCTAATGATTTAGTTGATAATCTGTGAGAATCGAGAGACAATCATAGTGTTACCACCAATACAATTGTTGAAATGAACTTCACAGCAATCCTGATCCGAGGGAATTGATTCTAAGTGGATACCTTTATCTTTATTGATTTTAATTCAATTTTATTACGCGTTTAAGCTCTAAACAAAACAACCTTAATTTTACTAGAATAATTACAAGTTAAAGTTTCTGATAAAACTGCTCTCTGTGGACGAACTGATCAATTTTACTTATAAATTGTTGCACGATCGGGACTAGTTGCCTGTATTGTGTGATAATTATTGGGTGATATTTACTAGTTATTTTTAGAGTATAAAAACACACATCGGTAATTTTGGGCGTAAAAATACGCCACCATATGACTTTTTTACTATTTTCAACTAACAATGGCATAATTTACTCCAAGGGTGGCGTAAATTACGCCAACCCATATAAATCAAAGTTGTAGATTGCTGAAATACGAATATTTGGGCTTTTAAATCACCTCAATTGGAGGTCGTATGCTTAACTTATGGCCAATTTTGTAACTTCTCGTAAGAGTCGATTCTTTGAGCATTTTCAGCATCTTTTATCTTCTTTTCGCACAATCTTCTTCAATACTTGATATACATGAAAACCCACTAAAACACTTCGTTTCCACCATTAAAATCACATAAAACCCTTGTCAAATAACACCATTGTGAACACAAATTAGGGACCGATCAGTTTGCCCATCATATTGTGGCACACTAGGATTGCCAAATCCATCAAACTACAACCGTAATGCTTCAATGTAAAATTACCATGTATAGTTCGTTCTTACACAAATTAATTGATAATAGTGATATGATATTTTACGAGTATTTGTACTTTCTATCTCACAGACTTTCTCACTTTACAATCACGGTAAAGTTAGCTCACTCGACATCCTATCTGAGTCTAATTTCATAGAGTGATCGTTAAGCCAATACCCTTACTAGATTACCATATCACGAAATGGATCAGGATGAATATCTAGAGTAAATGATTAATCTCCATACACACCCATTGTTGCACTCATGTCGTAACACACTTAATTAAATTCAAACTAACCCAAACTATAAAACTATTTAAATCGGATTTAAGCACTCGGTTTATTAGTTTGTTTCGTAAGAGTATTGATCATTTTTGCTCATGAATGGGAATGTTGGAATTTTTTCGGTGCTTAACAAGCTTGCACAATTCAAAGTCACTTCAAAGTCAAATGTAACGCTATGTACAAGTCTTGTATGTATCTTAAAAACAATTTTAAAGTTCTCGATAGCACAATCAAAATAAAAGTAAGAATAATAAGTATAATACGAACCAATTTATTTTAGAGAAGACCAATAATAATACACCCAATGATCCAACCTGCCTACTGTTGTCATTCTCAGAATATTCTTTGACCATTTATCACATCACAAGATGTTCAAAGATTACAACTTTGAATAGTTTAGTATATAAATAGATTATTATGATAATTTATTGTTAAACCGAACTGAGTCACTTAGAAGGAAATTGTTTTTTTGGCATGCAACTCAATTACTTCTTGAGCTTTTGGGCTACTTCCCCTTCCAAAAATCTCATATATTCTATATATATATTCAAATCCAAACCAACGAAGCAGTGCTTCAGTGGTACCCGTCGCTTATGATCCCTGGGCCCGCAGGAGGGCCTTATTGAATACTGAAAGGTGCAGGTTCGAATCTCGGCTTGCAACTTCCTGTTGGGTATTAGGGGGAGGTGTCTTACACGGCTTACTTAGCCCTTGCGGGGTGGGCGGTATGGGTGACATAGTCACACGGAGTCAGGGTTTCTCCGCCAGAATAAACCTTTTTGAATATTCAAATCCAAGAATAAATGAACAGTAAAATTGAAATTGTGCAATTGAAATTAAACCCGAGTTTTACTGATTATATACCTTTAGCTCCATGACTTTGTAACTGGCACATGTGTTTCAGTGGTCAGCATCTCTCTTTGCTATACAAAAGCCCCAGGTTTAATTCTTCGGGCAAGCATTTTTTCAGGAATTTCACAGTTTTTGGTCTCAAGGCAACTAGGCCCAGCATAGCGGGCTGGCCCAACAGTGATTTATATATTTTTTATTTTTTTATTATACAAATAATAATAATATTCTCCAAATACTATACAAAATTTGCTATGAATTCAAGTATTTTCTTATAATCTTTAGACATTTTAAATATAAAATGTTTTTCATTTTGTGGATCCAACAAATACAAGAGTAAAAGTTTTCATAAATGCATACGAGAAGCTTACATGCCAAATTGCATTAATAGTTTGTGTTGCATGATCGTTTATTCCCTTTTGAACAAGCCTGTTAAAAACATCTGGACGTACATACATGTACATCATTCTAAACATATAAAATTATATAGGAATATAATGACTAGCTAAAGAACAACATAAGTAACAAAGACTTGCATTGACGAAGGCGTCTGCTAGCTGACGTGTAACGTCCAGACAAATGATATCTCTGGAGTAAACTTTCTAAGCATCCTAGTTAATTATTTAGAACATACAATTACCCAGGCGCGTTCTCACTGCTGTCTGGCCGTATTTTCACGCCAAAACCTTATTTCCGTGTAACGTGGGCGTGTTTTCACTCCCACATATACACTTTTCTTCACAAAAAGTACTCCCACCATGTTTTTACTCAAGTATTGACGTGTTTTCACCCCGAACAGAAAGATGAAAGTTTTAGATCTCTGAGGTATGGAGGCCGAGCAATTTGATTCACCTCAAATGGAGATAGTATGAGTGAGTTATGATAAATAAAAAAAAAAAAAAAAAAAACAGTAACAGCTCGTAGCATTCGACTTTTTCGGCATTTTCAGCATCGTTTAGCTATAAATCTCCCTAAACTTAAAATGCACGAAAACACGTCAAAGTATATTGTATTTTTAGGATAATCAAACTTTTCCGTGATAAGTATACATCATAAAGAGCATCATAAATCAACCTATCAAGGGTGAGTTAGGTTGCGTTTGATAAAACTGAATGATTTAACGTTGAATGGTTTATAACTGAATGATTCAAATTCTCTAAATAAACGTTGTTTCGAATGAAAATAAACTGTTTGGTAATCATTTTGAATGAATAACACGTTTTGGGTAAATTACCTTATTAACGTTACATGAATAGAAAATTCAATATACTTGTATGTAGAGTGTCCTGGACAAGATTTTGAGGAGGATATTACAAGAAAATTAGGTGCTTAATGGTTAAGAGAGTGTTTCAACTATGAATGTTTCAGCACTGAATGTTAAACTTGAGATGACCCGTTCTAATCCATCTGGACGAATACATTACATTTGGTTACATCGCGAGGTACTTGACCTCTATATGATACATTTTACAAACATTGCATTCGTTTTTAAAAGACAAATTTTCATAACATCGAAAGTTGACGGCATGCATACCATTTCATAATATATCCCACTATAATTGACTTAATAGTAATCTTGATGAACTCAACGACTCGAATGCAACGTCATTTGAAATATGTCATGAATGACTCCAAGTAATATCTCTAAAATGGGCAAATGCACAGCGGAAGATTTCTTTCATACCTGAAAATAAACATGCTTTAAAGTGTCAACCAAAAGGTTGGTGAGTTCATAAGTGTAATACCTCGTCAGAATCCACTAACGGAATATTAACTCCTGGTCCCACAGTTTATCGGTCACGCCCTCTATATGAGATGTTTCCGAAAAGTATTCGCATTAATTATTAAAACAAAGTCATTTATTAAGGATAATGTAACTGGAAACATTTGACGTCAATGACTAATGTATATGAACCCAAACATCTTAAAAGAAAACTGTTTAAATGCGAATATATGTTCTTGAAATGAAAATGATAAACATGCTGGACACCGTCCAGTTCTAGCAGCAAACAGCATATAACTTCAAGTAAAGCGGAAATACTAGCTCTATGTACCTGAGATGAAACATGCAAAACGTCAACGAAAAACGTTGAGTGAATCTACAGGTTTAGTAAATCCTTTCTTAAGTAAGGCCACAAGATTTTCTTAGAAAACATCATTGAAAAAGTATACATTATCATGAGCACTTGATTATAAAGCTTTAACCTTTGAGTGAGCCGAGCACACGTCTTTAATTTACCCTATACTGGCGATACACCGATCAAGTGTACGTGTTACAACTACATAAGCACATGTTTAACGTTGCGGTGAGGTTTGTCAAACCTAACGGTACCGTCCCTATAAGTCGAGCTTACAAATTAATTAATATAATCAAGCTAACGGATTTTTGATCTGAACTCATATGTATATTCTTAGTAAGTTACTTGTGCCAAACACGTAAAACATTTGTAAAAAGCATGCATCTCATCCCTGTAAAAACATAGTAGGGACGGTAGACTCACCTTAGCAAAAGCACTCGTAAAGATCTTAGCAAATCGTACTGTTGTCGAAACTCTCGACTGAACAACGCAACCTAATCAAGTAAATCATCTTAAGTATACACTAATAGGTCAAACTTCTTCAACCCATAGTGTACGCAAAGTCCTAGTGCTCAGACTGACTCAACGAATAAGTAAAAGTCAACTCATCCAAGCAAGTCAACAAAAGTCAACCAAAGTCAAACCAAAAGTCAACTCGGTCAAAGTGGTCAACTAAAGTCAAACATCTCAGTAGGTCATGCAAACATGGTCAACAAGTCAAACATAGGTCGTATAACATGTTAACACTCATAGTTAAGCAACTCGCATTTTCCGTACCTTAGAGTAATCCTTCGAAAATCATACGTCGTAAAGAAATACACTCATAGCACATAGCACATAATTCATAAAATTATGACCAACTCCAGATCATAACTAGACTTAAAATCGATTCCAAAAAGTCCATCCAAAGCCTCATACGATAATTTAAAGTCAGAAGTCAGAAGGGATCAAGTCTGAGTTCATTACAGAAATTTCTGCTCGCGCGTCAGCTTTTAAACATTTTAAAAAAAATATAGAATATAGATTTTAATGAACGGCCAATTGGTGTCATCTCAATACATCTCAAAATTTAAGTTATAAAATAATCAGAAGCATTGCTTTAGCCAATTCATACAGATTTGCAAAATATTACAGACTCATCATTTTTTGACCATCAACCGGACATATCATTTAGACTAGCATTTATCTCATGGAAAATCACGTTCTCGTAAGTTTGCATACAAATGAAACATGTCAAGTAACATATAAAATAGCATATTACAGAAGATAAAAGTCTAAATCAATTTCTAGTTCATTCTAGAAATTTTTACTTGAACTTAAAAACTGATTCAGCATACTTTACAAATCAAATATTCGTTTTATCTGATCGGGAGCATTATATAACCTTTCGACGCAAATATTTAGTCCAAATTGCATAAATTTTCACAAGGAATACATTAGTACACTTTATATAAGCTAAACCACATAGCATACAACTCAGAAAATTCGGATTTCATGCAAACCCTAACGTAAACTTCGATTACGCATATCTCGAGCATACGATAACGAAATCACGCAAAATCGGAGTCTAAAATTAATAACTTTTCGATATATTTCTAATTAAACATATAACAAAGTCATATCTCATATCAATTTAATCAGATCATCAATAAACAAATTCATTTTTCAATCAAACAACGTTAATTACGCAATCAGTCAACAATTAACAATACTAGACATCATTAATTGAGCACTAGACTCTAATACACTATGTAATTGATCAAAAAACTGATTTATAAAGATTAGGGTTTACAATTATACCTTTCTAGCATAATCAATGCACAATACTAGATGTTGAACGATGTAACGAGCAACTTTGATGCACAAAACTTTATCTAATTTTGAAGTTTGAGAGTGGTATGGTGGTGGTGATGGCCGACGGCCTTAAGGGGGAGGGAGGAGAGCAAATTTTCGATCAAAAAAGAATGGGGGAATGAGGGTTCCTAGTCTCTTGCTAAATATTTGTAGTTAGGGCCCTAAACAAGACCCATCTAATGACCCATTAACCAAATTAAGTCCATTTAGGTGCATGGGGGGTGGGGTCGGCCGAATGGCCCTCTAAGAGGTGTCCTGGGCTTGTTTTGCTAATTTACTTGTACGCGCGTGGTCCGTTTCGTTGCCGTTAATCGTACCGGGTCTCCGGAACATTAACTAGTCGTTGAAACGCAATCATTTGGTTTAATTCATTTAATAGATAATAAAATAAAAATAATTTTCTTAAAGTAAAAAATTATCGAAAATAATTATTGTGTCGTTTTTCTGAGTTCCGTAAAATAATTTTCTTAATCGTAACGTTTCTAGTTATTTCGCTAACCGAAATAAGTTCGTAAATTAATATAACATATTAATTCATACATTCCTCTAATAAGTATGTATTTAATTCTATTAAACACACAAATCTAAGTAATCTCCGTTAAATACTTAACGGACAATTAACAATAGCAAACGGAAAAATTCGGGTTGTTCCCACCTGTTATGAAAAATTTCGTCCCGAAATTTTAGTGGTCATCCGCCGTAGTCGTCTCCTCGGGAAACAGTTGTGGATACTTAAGCCTCATCTGGTCTTCATGCTCCCACGTGAATTCTGGTCCTCTTCGGGCATTCCATCTAACCTTTACCAGTGGAATTCTGCTTTGCTTTAGTTGCTTAATCTCGCGATCCATAATCTCAGCAGGCTCTTCGATGAAATTAAGCTTAGGATCTACTTGCACTTCATCTAAAGGAATTACCAAACTTTCATCTGATAAACATTTCTTCAAATTGGAAACATGAAAAGTATCGTGAATCTCGCTAAGTTCCTGCGGTAGTTTCAATCTATACGCTACCGGTCCAATTCTTTCGGTAATCTCAAACGGTTCAATATACCTCAGACTTAACTTTCCTCTCTTTCCAAAGCGCACTACACCCTTCCAGGGTGACACCTTAAGCATAACCTTATCTCCAACCTGAAATTCTAAATCGTTCCTTTTAAGATCTGCATAGCTCTTTTGACGATCTCGTGCTATTTTCATTCTTTCTCGCATCTGCACCATTTTCTCAGTCGTTTCATGTACAATCTCAGGACCATTTAACTGACTATCTCCTAACTCAGTCCAACATAAAGGTGATCTGCACTTTCTGCCATACAGTGCTTCAAAAGGTGCTGCCTTTATACTCGCGTGATAACTATTGTTATAGGAAAACTCTACTAACGGTAGATGTCTATCCCATCCAATTCCAAAATCAATGACACATGCTCTTAACATGTCTTCTAGTGTTTGAATCATCCTCTCACTTTGCCCATCAGTCTGCGGATGGTAGGCTGTACTCATGTCTAAACGAGTTCCCATGGCATCTTGCAAAGCTTGCCAAAATCTAGATGTAAATCTACTATCTCTGTCGGAAATAATGGATAGCGGCACTCCATGTCGTGAAACTATTTCCTTTATGTAAACCTGTGCCAACCTCTCCATCTTATCCGTTTCTTTAATCGGTAGAAAATGAGCAGACTTCGTAAGACGATCAACGATAACCCAAATCGTATCATAACCTCCTACCGTTTTAGGCAACTTAGTGATAAAATCCATTGTAATATTCTCCCACTTCCATAGGGGAATTTCTGGTTGTGTCAGCAAACCTGACGGTTTCTGATGCTCTGTCTTAACTTTAGCACAAGTCAAGCACTTACCAACATAAGTAGCGATTTCGGCTTTCATATTAGGCCACCAATACAGTGCCTTAAGATCTTAGTACATCTTGTCGGATCCAGGGTGAATAGAATACCTCGTCTTGTGTGCCTCTTCTAGCACTAGTTCCCTTAATCCGCCAAACTTCGGTACCCATATCCTGTTGATAAAATACCGGGTTCCATCGTCTCGAGTAACAAACTTCTTATCATTCGGTAGCAACGTTCTCTTCTTTCAAAGCCTCTAGTTGTGCGTCACGTATCTGAGAATTAAGGTTCCTTCGAATAGTCAAATTCAACGCTCTAACTCGAATAGGCTTAACTCTCTCCTTCCTACTCAAAGCATCTGCCACTACATTAGCCTTACCGGGATGATAGCTAATGTCAAAATCATAATCGTTCAACAATTCGATCTAACGTCTCTGTCTCATATTAATCTGTTTCTGATCGAAAATATGCTGCAGACTCTTGTGATCAGTGAATACAGTGAACTTAGTACCATACAGATAATGTCTCCACATTTTCAGTGCAAAAACTACAGCACCAAGTTCTAAATCGTGAGTCGTATAGTTCAACTCATGTATCTTCAATTGTCGGGATGCATAAGCAATCACTTTCATACGTTGCATCAACACGCAACCAAAACCTTGTCGTGAAGCATTGCAGTAGACTACGAATCCTCTGTTCCTTCGGGCGAAGACAAAATCGGCGAAGTCGTTAACTTCTCTTTTAACAACTGGAATGCAGCTTCATGCAACTCAGTCCATTCATACTTCTTACCCTTGTGAGTCAATGCTGTTAATGGTCGGCCAATAGTAGAAAATCCCTCAATGAATCTTCTATAGTAACCAGCAAGTCCTAAAAATTGTCGTATCTGCGTTGGCGACTTAGGAGTCTCCCATTTCTTTACTGTCTCTATCTTCGCAGGATCAACTTGAATACCATTGACTCATACGATATGACCCAAAAATTGCACTTCTCGTAACCAAAAGTCACATTTCGAAAATTTCGCGTACAACTGCTCCTTCCTGAGCATCTCTAGTAACAAACGGAGATGTTGCTCATGTTCTTTCTCATTTTTAGAGTATACCAATATATCATCGACAAACACTATAACAAACTTTTCTAGATATGGCTTACACACACGGTTCATGAGATCCATGAACACAGCCGGTGCGTTCGTCAATCCAAACGACATTACGGTAAATTCATGATGACCATAGCGTGTCCTGAACGCTGTCTTTGGTATATCTGCTTCCTTCAATCTCATCTGATGATAACCTGACCTTGGATCGATCTTAGAATAACAGGCCGATCCTTGCAATTGATCAAACAAGTCATCAATCCTCAGCAACGGATATCTATTCTTGATAGTCAACTTATTCAACTCCCTATAATCAATACAGAGTCTCATAGATCCATCCTTCTTCTTCACAAATAGTACTGGAGCTCCCCATGGTGACGAGCTTGATCGAATGAATCCTTTATCTAAAAGTTCTTGCAGTTGACTAGGTAACTCTTGTAATTCGGGTGGTGCAAGTCTATATGGTGCACGCGCTACTGGCGCTTCTCCAGGAACTAAATCAATCTGGAACTCTACATCTCTAGGCGGAGGTAATCCGGGTAACTCATCTGGAAAAACATCGAAAAATTCTCTAACAATGGGCACATCTTCTAGTTTCTTTCCTTCAGATTCAGTCTTGCTTACATGAACCAGCATAGTAAGACAACCCTTTCTCATGTGTTTCTGCACCTTCAAACAGTTAATGAAATGTAACGGCGTATTGCTTCGCTCTCCATACACCATTAGAGGTTCACCTTCAGTAACAGGAATGCGTATCGCTTTCTGATGACAAACAATGTCGGCTCTATTCTCGGCTAACCAGTCCACTCCAACCACAAGGTCGAAACTTCCTAGCTTAATCGGTATCACATCTATCTTAAACGACATCCCAGCCAAAGTCAAAGTACAATCACAGTAAACCTTATCAGCACTCATTAGATTACCGTTTCCTAGCTCTATAGAATATAAGTTTTCTAATGACGAACATTCTTAAGATTATGGCAAAAATCTCTAGACACAAAGCTTCTATCAGCTCCGGAATTGAAAAGTACATAAACATGTTGATTATCGAGAAGAAACGTACCCGTGACTAGCTTAGGATCATCACGAGCTTCACTGGAGTTAATTTTGAAAGCTCTTCCTCTTGCAGGTTCATTAGTCTTACTAGTAGTTGGGCAATCCTTCCGAAAATGACCTTCTTTTCCACACCCATAACACACGTTCGTACCGGTCTTACACTCGGCAGCCAAATGTCCACTCCTCTTGCACTTGTCACACTTTCTCAAACAATCCCCCGAATGATGCCTATTACACTTAGCATACAACGGGAACTTTCCCTTATAACCAGAATTAGCATTTGGGGTTGCAGCATTACTCTTAGTAGTATCTTGTTTCTTAAAGGGCTGCTGATTGTAATTCTTCCCTGAGTTATTGTTATTGTTCCATTTCCTCTTATTATCATGAGTTTTAATCTCATTTGAGGCAGGAGTCCTTCCTCGCTGTTCAACCTGGTCGATTAACTCACTAGCCATCTCGACAGCTTTTTGTATAGTTCTCGGCTTTGAAGTAGTCACACCACTTTGAATCTTCTCGGTCAAACCGTTCGCATAAAGAGTGATCTTACGGCGTTCGGGAGTAACCATATATGGACACGTGAGAGCAAGCTCAAAGAATCTCTTGTTGTAGCTAGTCAAATCAGTACCCACTAGCTTCAGGTTTTGGAGTTCTCACTCCATCTTAACAGTTTCAGTGTAGGGACAATACTCTTCTATCATCCGTCGTTTCAAATCCTCCCATGGAGTCTCAAAAGCCTGATCCATACCTACGGAATTTGCATAAGTATTCCACCATGTCAAGGCACCATCTGATAACTTAGAAGTTGCAAACTTCGTTCTATCCGCATCTCTACAACCACTGATACGGAAAACTGACTCGAGCTTCTCAAACCGACGAGTCAAACCAACTGGACCTTCGGTTCCATTAAAAGAGCTTGGTTCACAACTCGAGAAAGTCTTATACGTACACCCTGCTTGTCCATGGTTCTTAGTATTGGTCGCATCCTGGTTTCGCTGATTCGTAGCGTTCACATTGTTGCTATTGGTTCCATTACGAAGTTCTGCCACGGCCTCGGTCAATCCTTCGGTAATCCACCGACGAACATCAGGTTGGGAAACTGGCTTGGGCGGCATTATCCTTCTGGTCAAGATAATACATTCGGTTAGTGTCAATGAAATCGATATATAAAATATACTAGCAACGGAACGATGCATAGTAACTAATATTAAATCATAACGATTCTAGTAGCACTAGTGATATGTAGTAGCGATACATAGCGTTTAGTAGTAGCAGTAGTAAGAACAATATACAATAGTAATCATTATCACTAGTTAGCAATAGCAGTAGCAACACTAAACATAGATCGTCATTAATAACCCAATACTTAAAGAAACAAACTCTTCGTTCAATAATCATGCATAACCAACGAAAGTAACATATTTCCCATGTCATAAGTAAAACCACATAAGTAAAGCCACATTTAACAGTGTATGTGCGAACATCATATAATAAACAATAATAATCAAATAATGTTCAATAGCGTGGAACAAGTCTAGTCGAGCGATCTCTATTTGCGTTTCTGGAGTTCCTTCAACAAGTACTCGACCATTCTCTCCAAATTTTTGACTCGTAACGTGAGGTCACTAGGGTTGTTGTCATTAGCAGCAACAGTAGAGGTACTAGGTTTAGAAGTAGATGTAGAAGCATCATAGGGATGAAAACGGTGACACATCTCAAGTGACTGGTTATCATAGCGAAAACTCTTATAAAATGGGTTATTACGCTGAGCAGGTCCTTTCGGTATCCTACGGTGGCCGCTCGGTCTGTAGGGGTTAACATAATTAGGTTTAACAAAAGGTGACTGGGGTGAATCGGGTACATCGGGTTCGGATTCGGATTCGGGCTCCGATTCTTCCTCGGAATCCTCTATCGGTTCCTTTCCTTTAGGCTCATTCTCATGCTCGGTTTCCATCTCGGGTTTCGATTCGGTATCATCCATAAATTCTAGTATCGTATTTCCTTGCTCTTGTACGGTTTCCTCGGATTCCGTGTCGGAGTCGGTAAGAATGATAGGATTGGAAGAAGTCATCTAGCACTCAAAGAAAAACACAAAGTTAGTCACTTAGTAATCATGCCATAATAGATACCAAGTAACATAGTAATTTATTTAACTAGGGTTCATGTAACATAACAAGTCTATGGTTACAGTCTAGACGTACTAGTTGTCCTAACGTTCGACTCTCTAATGCAGCCTAGTCCTAGGTAACCGATCTGCTCTGATACCAAATATAATACCCCGTCAGAATCCACTAACGGAATATTAACTCCTGGTCCCACAGTTTATCGGTCACGCCCTCTATATGAGACGTTTTTGAAAAGTATTCGCATTAATTATTAAAACAAAGTCATTTATTAAGGATAATGTAACTGGAGACATTTGACGTCAATGACTAATGTATATGAACCGAAACATCTTAAAAGAAAACTATTTAAATGCGAATATATGTTCTTGAAATGAAAATGATAAACATGCTGGACGCCGTCCAGTTCTAGCAGCAAACAACATATAACTTCAAGTAAAGCGGAAGTACTAGCTCTATGTACCTGAGATGAAATATGCAAAACATCAACGAAAAACGTTGAGTGAATCTACAGTTTTAGTAAATCATTTCTTAAGTAAGGCCACAATATTTTCTTAAAAAACATCATTGAAAAAGTATACATTATCATGAGCACTTGATTATAAAGCTTTAACCTTTGCGTGAGCCGAGCACACGTCTTTAGTTTACCCTATACTAGCGATACACCAATCAAGTGTACGTGTTACAACTAAATAAGCACCTGTTTAACGTTGCGGTGAGGTTTGTAAAACCTAACGGTACCGTCCCTATAAGTCGAGCTTACAAAGTAATTAATATAATTAAGCTAAGGGATTTTTGATCTGAACTCATATGTATATTCTTAGTAAGTTACTTGTGCCAAACACGTAAAACATTTGTAAAAAAAATGCATCTCATCCCTGTAAAAACATAGTAGGGAGTGTAGACTCACCTTAGCAAAAGCACTCGTAAAGATCTTAGCAAATCGTACTGTTGTAGAAACTCTCGACTGAACAACGCAACCTAATCAAGTAAATCATCTTAAGTATACACTAATAGGTCAAACTTCATCAACCCATAGTGTACGCGAAGTCCTAGTGCTCAGACTGACTCAACGAATAAGTAAAAGTCAACTCATCCAAGCAAGTCAACAAAAGTCAACCAAAGTCAAACCAAAAGTCAACTCGGTCAAAGTGGTCAACTAAAGTCAAACATCTCAGTAGGTCATGCAAACATGGTCAACAAGTCAAACATAGGTCGTATAACATGTTAACACTCGTAGTTAAGCAACTCGCATTTTCCGTACCTTAGAGTAATCCTTCGAAAATCAAACGTCGTAAAGAAATACACTCATAGCACATAGCACATAATTCATAAAATTATGACCAACTCCAGATCATAACTAGACTTAAAATCGATTCCAAAAAGTCCATCCAAAGCCTCATACGATAATTTAAAGTCAGAAGTCAGAAGGGATCAAGTCTGAGTTCATTACAGAAATTTCTGCTCGCGCGTCAGCTTTTAAACATTTTTAAAAAAATATAGAAAATTGATTTTAATGAAAAGCCAATTGGTGTCATCTCAAAACATCTCAAAATTTAAGTGATAAAATAACCAGAAGCATTGCTTTAGCCAACTCATCAGTTTTTGACCATCAATCGGACATATCATTTAGACGAGCATTTATCTCATGGAAAATCACATTCTTTCAAGTTCGCATACAAATGAAACATGTCAAGTAACATATAAAATAGCATATTCCAGATGATAAAAGTCTAAATAAATTCCTAGGTCATTCTAGAAATTTTTACTTGAACTTAAAAACTGATTCAGCATACTTTACAAATCAAATATTCGTTTTATCATATCGGGAGCAATATATAACCTTTCGACGCAAATCTTTAGTCCAAATTGCATAACTTTTCACAAGGAATATATTAGTACACTTTATATAAGCTAAAACACATAGCATGCAACTCAGAAAATTCGGATTTCATGCAAACCCTAACGTAAACTTCGATTACGCATATCTCGAGCATACGATAACGAAATCACGCAAAATCGGAGTCTAAAACTAATAACTTTTTGATATCTTTCTAATTAAACATATTAAAAAATCAGATCTCATATCAATTTAATCAGATCATCAATAAACAAATTCGTTTTTCAATCAAACAACGTTAATTACGCAATCAGTCAACAATTAACAACACTAGACATCATTAATTGAGCACTAGTCTTTAATACACTATGTAATTGATTAAAAAAACTGATTTATAAAGATTAGGGTTTACAATTATACCTTTCTAGCACAATCAATGCACAATACTAGATGTAGAACGATGTAACGAGCAACTTTGATGCACAAAACTTTATCTAATTTTGAAGTTTAAGAGTGGTATGGTGGTGGTGATGGCCGATGGCCTCAAGGGGGAGGGAGGAGAGCAAATTGTCGATCAAAAAAGAATGGGGGAATGAGGGTTCCTAGTCTTTTGCTAAATATTTGTAGTAAGGGCCCTAAACAAGACCCTTCTAATAACCCATTAACCAAATTAAGTCCATTAAGGTGCATGTGGGTGGGGTCGGCCGAATGGCCCTCTAAGGGGTGTCCTGGGCTCATTTTTCTAATTTACTTGTACGCGCGTGGTCCGTTTCGTTGCCGTTAATCGTACCGGGTCTCCGGAACATTAACTAGTCGTTGAAACGCAATCACCGAGTTTAATTCATTAAATAAATAATAAATTAAAAATAATTTTCTTAAAGTCAATAATTATCGAAAATAATTTTTGTGTCGTTTTTCTAAGTTCTGTAAACTGAAAAGCTTTCTAGACGATAAACTTAATCGTAACGTTTCTAGTTATTTCGCTAACCGAAATAAGTTTGTAAATTAATATAACATATTAATTCATACATTCCTCTAATAAGTATGTATTTAATTCTATTAAACACACAAATCTAAGTAATCTCCGTTAAATACTTAACGGACAATTAACGATAGCAAACGGAAAAAGTCGGGTTGTTACAATAAGTTTATCGTAAACAATAAAATTCATCATTTTGATAGACCACAAGATTCAAATACAGTACACTTATCTCGTATACGAAACCATTTTTCATAATGCTTAGCAGAGTAGGTTCGTATCATTTTCTCCCCCGTAGGTTGTCTAGCGATTTTTAAATAATCATGCACATATCTCGTGCACAAAACTAATACACATAACTTGTGTATAAAAATCATTCTCTCGATACATAACATTTAATTTACTTTCATCGCTTGGCTTGGTAACCGACCTTAACATATAATGCGCATCAATAATATCCCCAAAAAACAGAACATCTCGTCTGTATAATATATAAACTTCGAAGTACTAAACACCATGCCCACTAGCTCTTCCGTCTAGTGAACATTCTGGGTGGGGGTGTTAAACCCGGTAGCTACCTTTAGGATTCGCGTGAATTAGGGCCATACCCGATTCTAATTCTTAGGTTACCAAGCAATAATAATCAGGGTAAAATATATTCATCAATTGGTGGCAATTATCATGTCCACCTAATTCAATAATAATCAACAGAACTTCTGTCTGTATAATAATTCATTCGAGGAATGTTTTGCTTGTGTCTATCTCGTCAAATATTTATAAAAGCATCCCAGTCCAAAAATATAGATTTCAAAGGCATTTAATAAAACAGTTGTAAAACAGTTATAAAACAGTGCATGTATTCTCAGTCCCAAAAATGTAAAGAGTAAAAGAGAGCAAATGAACTCACAATACTGTATTTTGTAGTAAAAATACATATGACGACATTGAACAAGTGTAGGGTTGGCCTCGGATTTACGAACCTATATCATTCATATATATATATATATATATATATATTAATACATATACTTGTAACTGAACAATTTATTTATTATCTTAATTTATATACTATATATTTAATTTGTGTATATTTTCAATATGATTAATCTTTTATATAGTTATATCAATATAATTAGTATTATATTAAAAATACGTAATTTGTTAAAAAATTTAGTATGATTAGTACATACTTATATGTAATATTACTATAAGTATATTTTTATATCAATAATAGTAACAAAGGTTGTATTTGATTATAATGATGATAATAATAATAATAATAATAATAATAATAATAATAATAATAATAATAATAATAATAATAATAATAATAATAATGATAAAAATCTTAATTATAGTAATAATAATAATAGTGATAAAAATAATAATAATGTCTCTAAAAATAATACTAATAATAATAATGATAATGATAATAATTCTAATAGTAATAAAAATGATAATTTTACTAAAAATGTTATTTTTAATAATATTGATATTAATAATTTTAATAGAAATAATAATTTTACTAAAATGATACTTTTCATAAAAATGCTAAAAAATGATAGTTTTAGAAATAATGATGTTTATAATAATAATGATAATAATCATAACAATATTGGTTTTAGTCATAATGATACTACTAATAATAATAACACTAATACTTATGATAATAATAATAATAAAAATTGTATTTATGTTAATAATAATCATAATATTAATGTTAACAATAACAATAATGATAATAATAATAATAATAATAATAATAATAATAATAATAATAATAATAATAATAATAATAATAATAATAATAATAATAATAATAATAATAATAATAATAATAATAATAATAATAATAATAATAATAAAAGTAAAAAAATAGAGTACAACCTTTGAAGAACAAGCTTTCTAAAAAAAAATGCCATAGACCGGGCTCGAACTCGCGACCTCTCGTTCAAAGACCACTCCCCTAACCATTCTTCCACTTAATATTTTCTGAAATAACTAGTATCCTTAATCATTTTAACCCAACATTTTACGGCCTAAGTTAAAACATGGCATCCCAACAGCAAATCTGAGTTGGGTCACGGCCCAAGTAGTTTCACCAGCCTAACTATATAAATATCACAACCCATGTATGAAAAATGCTAAGCCCAACTTGCAAATTCTAAATTATAAAAGAAATAATACGGCCCAAGGCCTAAACAAGTAATCCCATTAAAAATCGGCTGAGAAAGAAAAAGGAAAAGATACGCAGTTGCTGTAGCATCATCATCGTTATCGTGTAACCATCATCATTACCTAACCTCAAGTTTCATCTCTTTTATCACGACATCAGTCACCATCATCATCACTTTCACAATCAAGATCACATTTGTTTCATTTCATTTCATCATCTTCAAGCTTCTATCATGTAACCATCATCATGTGATCTTCATAACCTCATTACAGTGACACCACGATCATCATCACTCTACTGTTCATCTTCTTCCTTGATTGTTTCCTTCGCTGTAACCTCATCTCGATCTTCTATTTAATTCGGTCACAGTTTCATAAACATAAACAGGAACAAGAGTGATAATCATGGTGTTTGTTTGTGTTAATTTGCGTCTCGATCAAAAAAAGAAAATAGAAGTACTGTAGCAGTTGCAGGTTTTCAAGGTGATGATGTGGGTTGTTTAAATGGTGATGTATGTGCTGGGTTTGGTGTTGTTAGTCGATGGTGGTGGTTGTCGACTGTGAGAGATGGCGGATGGGTTAAAAGATAGTCATCAGGAGGAAACCAAAGTAGAACAAAAAAATAAATAAATAACAATAAACTCAACTCAAAGTTTTCAATGATGGTTATTGATGGGTTCTTGAATGTAATTAGAAACAGTAGTAGTGAGAGATAGAAGATGAGAGTGTGTACAGCGATTAGAAACAGACGCATTACATTAATTTGATGATGGTTGATCGAGTAAGTTAGTAAAGGAGTAAAGGTGGTTGTCAATGGTGGTGAAGGGTAGAACAGGAAAAACCGAAAGTGATGGTGACCGATAGGTTTCGTTGGATGTGGGTTCACGATGGTTGTAGGGTTTCGATTTATATTGAGTTAAGGTGGTGCATGGTCATCATGATAGAAACATGGTGGATTGATGAAGGTGGTACTTAGGTCGAATACCACTGCAAGCAAAAGCAGCTTTGGGCTGTTTTAACATTTGGACTAGAATCCAGAAAGACATGGAAGGGAGAGAATGAATGAGGTGTTGTGATTGTGAATATATGTATATATATAAAGAGTTGTTTTAGTGGGAAGAAGAAAAGAACCAAAAGTAAACAGTAGTACAGTGTTATAATTTAATTCTCGTGAATTTAATTTGGATATATGCTACCGACAGTTTTCACGGACTGGTATATCGTACTCCGTTGTGTAATTTAGTGACGAATAAAAGTCTTCAGAAAAATCCCAAACTTTTAAATTAAATATATTTATTTATTTTGGTCATTATGGTATAAAATTTGATCCTTAATTTGTTAAATAAAAATTACATCAACTGTCCCTCTCAATTCTGGGTAAAATATAAAAAGTGTTAAAACTTAACAAATAGTTCCTAAATACATTTTTAATAAGCCTAAAATTTATAGAACTCATTTTCGTATCACGTTTATTTTAAAATTACATAAGTTTGAATTTAACTTGCTTAATATCAATCAAAACATCAAACGAGTATTAAAATCATTTAATATTTATTTTTAATATACATTATTTATATATAGAGATATATTTTAAATAATAATTATTATAATATCCTATTTTTATTTTATTAATTTTTAATAACAACAACATATAATACTTCAAATTATATTTCGAATTATAATTTATATATACATACACACATATCTATTTACAATTAATTGTTCGTGAATCGTCGAGAGCAGTCGAAGGTCAATTGAATATATGAAACAGTTCAAAATTTTTGAGACTCAACATTACAGACTTTGCTTATCGTGTCGAAATCATAATAAGATTAGGTTTAAATTTGGTCAAAAATTTCCGGGTCGTCACAAAACTATTCAACATTATATCTCGTTAAGATGTCTAGAACAAACACGTTGAATGCTGAATGGTTTACCATTCAGTGTTGAATCATTCAGGGTTTAAACACTCTCTTAAACATTAACGACCTAAATTTTTTATAACATTGATAACATGCATTTTATATACATTTTACGCACGTCATTGGTTCCTAATTTGATTCATTTGACAAAGATTTGAAGACATATGATTGGTATTGTGCAAGAAGATGTTTTCAAGCAAAGAACATTAAAAAGGAGCATCAAGGTTGATACAACTGAAAAATTTACCTGCAAAAGTGTTAAAACATAGAAATATGCAAGTTCAGCTCAAGATGCGGCCCATTGCCCTTTGAAAAGTAACCGGTTGTTAACAGAAGTCAAATTATGCGGCGTATTTTCATGTACACGTGGAAGGATGCGGTGCATCACTTATAGATGTGGTGCATCGATGTCTGTCTTGGCCTTCAAGTCATGAAAAATCTATAAATACGGAAGGGGTTTGACCATTCAATAGAGACGACTCCAGCTACGAAATAAAGGGTTTTTGAGATATTTTTCACTACATTCAAGCTATAGCATCATCAATATTGAAGTTTGGATCAAGATTAACATTGGTACTTTTATTTTTCATTATTTTAATTATGAATTCTATCATGTCCATGTATTTGATTGTTTCATTCTTAATTATGCTAGGCCAAATTGTATTATGTTCACTTTAATGTAAAACATATGATTATAGATTGTTCTATAATTTGATTTATTGAGGTTATTGTGTTTAACTAATTGTGTTCTTCCATAGATCCACCGTTGTGATTGTGATATACTTTAATTCAATTATGTGGATTACTGGCTAGTTATTGTGAGATAATTAGTGATAAATAATTCATACTTTAACACCTAGTCATTTAGACATCTACATGTGAGTGTAGGTGGTAATTGAATGATATTGTGACAATACAATTGTGTAGCCTATTTTGAGTGATCTTAATGGGCTAGGTTTTACGTGAGTTTAACCAAGGAAGAGTCTCATTGATTGAACACGATAAAATATATGAGTGATGTTTATGTGAATTTACTGAGTTCATTAGATCTTAGTTATTGATATTGTGAGATTAATGAAACTATTTGCTTATAACCTTAATAATGACTTTAGTTACAAAGAGAACAATCCTAGTCATTTGTTGAGCATTAAAGTGGACATTGCTTCTCTGATCTGGTTAATTTGTTTAGTTTAATTCGTTTACTTTAGTTTAATTCAAATCAAAACTCCCTAAATACTTAGGATAATTATTAGTTTTTAAAGTCATAATTAACTGCTCTATGTGGAACGAATGGTCTTTTACTTATTAATTGTTATACGATCGGGTTAGGTTGTCTGACTTTGTGTGATAATTGTAAAGTATTTTGCTAGTTACTTCATAAGCTAGATTTAACACATCAACATTTTTAGCGTCACTGCCAGGGAGCAGTTTTAAATTAGGATTTTAAGTAGATTTTAGCTATTCGATTCATTTGTGAGAATCTAATTCTTGCCAAAGTTACTTTCTTTATTTTTTTTTTCTTATTTTTGTTTTGCGTAGATGCATTTGTTTACTGTGTTGTGATTGCAGGATAGGTGGAATTGTATGAAGCAGGGTTTTGACAAATTAGATTTTGTGAATCCGTTTTCTAAACCTGCAAGAGTTTATCAGACACGCGGTAAGGTTAAGGAATAACAGTCGATTTTAGAGGGTTTTGTTGTGTTACGACTATATATTTCAGATTTCGAGTTTGTTACTAAAGAGGAAGAAAAGAGGGATGGCTAAGAATCAAAGGATGGAAGAGATGATGAAAGCCACGAGCACTGGTAATGGTCATGCTATTACACAACCTATTGTACTAGAAGAGTTTGAGATTAAGGGGCAATTCCTATACATGATTTCAAATTAGTGCCAATTCAGTGGTACAACAAAGGAAGATACTAACGAGCATCTCCGTACATTCAAGGGAATTTGCAACTTGTTCAGATTAAAGGGGGTACGTGATGAAGTAGTTTATTTGAGGGTCTTTCTGTGGTCTTTAAAGGGTGTTGCGAAAGATTGGTTAGAGTCATTACTCGAAGGAGAAATCACTATTTGGATGAGATGGTTGATAGGATTTTACAGTGCTTTTTCTCAGCTTTTAAAGGTGCAAAATTACAAAGTGATATTAACCATTTTATTCAAAAGCTGACAGAAACACTTTAGATTTTGTCCTCAACACGGGTTGAATACATTTCAGAAGGTTCAAATTTTCTATTAGGGGGTTAATGTGGCTACACGAAAGGAAATTGATATTGCTGCAGGTGGGTCCATTATGAAGAAGACACCGCATGAAGCTCAAAGCATCATATTTGAAACTGTTACTGTCACAACCCTACCTTTTCCGTTATCTTTTACCGTTTATTATTTAACGCCCGTTAATTATTATTCGTGCCACGTCATTTCTATGACCTATATTATTATTTTTGTAATAATATATTAAATGTTATGTCTTAAATGAATATTTGTATTCATATTTTAAATTGTACGTTTCTACGTGTCGTAGATTTCTATCAGGCGAATCATTTTGGTTTTCAAACCAACGGTCAAACTTTTGGGATTTTTAAATCTAAATTATTTTAAATAGGATATTTTGATGTCACATGATTATATATAGTGTTTATATATTTTATTCGTCGCGTATTTGTTATCTCTCCGAAAAATCAATCGCGTAGTAGCGTTTTCGCGTTTCGGGCTTCGATCGGGTGTTCGGGCCACAAGTAATTTATCAAAATATGCGATTGGGCCATGGGGGGCCCACCCTACCCCTTGGTTTGGCCGAACCCCTTAGAGGGGGGAGTGCCTTTCTTTTTTTTTTCATTCTACACTACATTACACAATTTCATTTTTGCAAACCTAATTTTCACTCTAATATTTTTTCTCTCCTCCCTTGGGTTCTTGGCCATCGCCTAATACAACCATCATCATCACCATTTCACAAAAACTATTGCTTAGATCAAGAAGCTTTCATCATCATCGCGTTCCTCTCGTTCATCTCTACACGATTGTATCTCTTGATTATTGTTAAGGGTATAAACCCTAACCCTAACTTTTTGATTTTTACATTATTTTACTAATTTTAATGTTTAATATGATAGTATAGTGCTTGTATGTTGTTGAATTATTGATTGTATGCATAGAATCACTCGTTATCGCATGTTTTCGGTTTGATTGATTGTGGACAGCAGACTAATCGACCATTTCAGTGAACTTAACTGATGTTTTTGTTAAAATAAAGTGTCTAGATGTGTTCCTCTCATCAAGACATTGATTTTAGACTCCGGATTCGTGTTATTTCGATTCCCGGAACTTAAGTTATGCATAAAATGGCGTTTTCATGGAATTAAAATATAAAAACGAATGTGTTCAGTTTTGGTTCGACTTTGTGACCACTTTTGGAGTCTATAGGGTGTATTAGTGTGTTAGGATTGATGATTGGATGAACATTCATGTTCGGGTCATCAAAATTCGAGCCACGAATCACCCGGTATAACTAAAACAAGTTTTTGTACGGATTAAAGTTCCAAGTTGATATATGGCTGTTGGTCACGACTTGGGGACTGATTTTGGGGTGTTCTTGAGTGCACTAATGTGTCGGGTGGTTTGGTTAGGTGAGGATATATATATAAGACTCGTCGAAAACTGACACCTGGGGCTCAAGTTATGACCCGATGAACTTTTAATTAAAACTTATGGCTATAACATCTAACTTATGATATGAATAATGATTTTTATTATTATTAAATTACTTATGATATAAAAGTAATTATTTTAATTTAAGACTTATGATATATATATTTATTATATCATTTATTAATTACATTATGATTTAATTAAACATTTAATTAAACTCATGATTAATAATACTTTTATTATTAATGAAAAATACTTATGGTAAGTATTAAACTTATGTTATGAGATTATTATAATAAGACTTATAATGAGGATTAATTAATTATTTAATTATTATAAGGCTTAGCTATTATTTAATTATAATTTAATTATTAAATACTTATGATTTAATAATTATAATAAGAAACTTATAATATGTTTAATAATTCATTATTAATTAATAATACATATGATATGATTAAAAAAATTATTATTAATTAATAATACTTATGTGATGACTAATATTTAATTAATTAATTAAATACTTATGTTATATTAATTATATCATTTAAACTTATGTTTCCTTTATTAATTCGATTTAATTTAATTAAACTTATGTTATGACATAATTATACATATATGACTTTAAATAACATTATAACTTATATTATTATTATAACGTATACTTTAAAAATTAACTAGTTAAAGACCCGTGATTTCGCGAGATTTATTGAATAATGATATGTAAGACGATCTCACAAAAAAAATAAACATTAAAGCATTTTAAAAGTTCAAATGAGTATAAATATAAATTCAATGTTGATGTAATTAAATTGAATAATGTAGCAAAAATTATCTCAAGTAGGTATCAACTTTGACCCAAAATTGTATGAAACAGAAACTTAACCAAGTTTTTTTGTTTTTTTTTTTTTTTTTTGGATAAAGGGAACGGAACCCCCAGAAAACGTCCAATGTAACTAAAACTCAAAAATATGTACAATTACAACGAATGAAAGATATAATGTATAAAAATTAAACTGAGAGATTAATAGAAATAGCTTCTCATAAAATGAACACCAATAAAAAAACACCAAATTTTGCCTTTATTATCTCTTCCATTGTCTAGTAGCATAAAGGAAGTGAAACCTAATCAGTCTCAAGACTCTCTTTACAACGAACTTAACATAATCTAGTAGCTGCAAATCAACTCCGGTTGTAACACTGGATTAGGACAAATGTAACAACATGTATGATCATCATAGAAGAAACAAACTTATAACGAATATAATGCATCTACTATAACTTATATGAATTGATAAACCCAACTAAATGATCTTTAGTTCTTTTCAATTTACACAAAGCTCGAACTAACCAGATAATCAAACAAGAAGGTTCAAGAGGACATTAAAAAGTGTACCCCTAACAAATAATAAAACCCTATGTACAAAATGATAAAGAAGTCAAAGTCTTTTTAACTTATAGGGTTCTATCATCATTATAAAGATAGACTGGGACCACTTTATAGAAATAGCTCATATTTGTACGTTATACGCACAGATAAACAACAAATGCTCTGCGAGCTGGTTTGATTACATCAATTTTACCTGTGTTTCAATGATTACTTGAACAACATATACTCCATTGATTATTCGCTTCCAATAAAGTTCCATAATACACAGTTTTTCACACGATAGCAGTAAAGAAGCTACTATAATTTAACCGACTAACATTTGATTTACAGGACAGTTATGAAATATAAGTTTATAGTCAAATAGATGAAAATGAAACATAAATAACAAATTTAATAATGTGGCCCATCGTATCTTATAATGTATATAATCAAATCAATAACAGTCGTATTATTCTAATTATTGTAAAATTAGCTTTGAAGTCAAAATTTTGCACATAAGCTGAATTTCGCACCAATATGGGCCCACAACTTACCGACAATTGAGGACTACGTTACGGATTAAATTGGCCCCACTTCTCCTATCAGTGAAAGGTAAAAATCATTCATCCATGACTGACATGGCAAAAGCCAACATAGAATTTATTGCACACGTCAAAAAATTTTAGCGGAAGAATCAAATGTTGATATATCAGAATCGACTGTTCATGCTTCACTCCAAAGAGCTTCTGCAAGTTACTGTATACTTGAAATTTTAAGAGGTAACAATATGATTAACCTCTAAAATATCAAAAAAAAAATAAATAATAAGAGTTGAAAATACCTCATGGCACTTCTGCCCACAGAATAACAAGTTTGAATAATTGGTTTCACTTGGCTTGACATCTATTTCCAGTCTACATGATTCATGATCTGAAACATAATAGAGCTTTCAAAGATATCCTTCTAACATAGTTTTAACTAAGAAACTTTATGCGATAGATGGATAAGTGCTTTAAAAACTTTAAAATTAAAATAATTACTATAAGCATAACAACAAACCTATGCATTCTTCGCTAGACGAGAGACCGTATGTCACTCACTTGATAGCAAACCAATGCATAATAAGTGAAGATAGAATAAACAATGGACGAATTTGAGCTTACACCCATTTGACCTGTGACAAAATGTGTTCCGCATTGACACACAACTTTGAGTACCTTTTGCGATTAACAATTCCATCATTTGCATAATATGAAATCTCTGTGGGCACTTTAACCATTAATATGGAAAGTGGCAGAATGGCAAACTCAAGCTGACTAACAGCCCAAAAGCAAATCACGTTTTCTTCTTTCTACCCATTAATACTTTATAGTCTTATGTTTTCTAGAAGTTCATGGATATTTAAGGTTATAAATGAATTCATATAACACTGCTTATTGCTTATAACGATAATTTAACAATTAAAATAAAAACAATGAAATAGCTTGCTTTCATTTTGAAAACATTTTAGGTAACTATCCTATCAACCCACATCTTAGCATTCTGTAATTACCTTTCACAACTACTCATCAATGATAAAGTATAGCCTAAATCAACTCATTGTCTCTGAACAGGTAAAAGAACAAATAATCAAACAAGAAGGTTCAAAAGGACATTAAAAAGTGTACCCCTAACAAATAATAAACCCACCGATGTACAAAATGATAAAGAAGTCAAAATCTTTTTAACTTGTGGGGTTCTATCATCATTATAAAGATAGACCGGGACTACTTTATACAAATAGCTCATATTTGTACGTTATACGCACAGATAAACAACAAATGCTCGGCGAGCTGGTTTGATTACATCAATTTTACCTGTGTTTCAATGATTCCTTGAACAACATATACTCCATTGATTCTTCGCTTCCAATAAAGTTCCATAATACACAGTTTTTCACATGTAAAATTAGTTTAAATAAAAATAATATCATAATTTTACTTATATAGAGCTAAACCAAACCAACCAAGATCAATTATAAGTAGTACTCCGTATAATTTTTTTGCTTTGCAGATAAACCGAGTATATTCTATCACAGAGCTTTCAACTTTATTAACCTTGAATGGGCCAATTCTCTAAATTTACGGGTTCCACTTTTGTTAGCATAATTCTCATTATCTACGTCAATATTTGGACCTATGGATGCAACTGTCTTTTCATCTATAAACTTTCCATGAAAGACACATTAAAGATAGCATTTTGTAACTTAATTAATAGTAAAAAATCACCTTTTGTAACTGAATAAAACAATTCAGTTATTTACCTTGAAAATATGTTGATCTAACCCTAAGCCCTAAAATCTAAACCCTAAACTCTAACCTAAACGCTAAACCCTAAACCTTAAACCTAAACTCTAAACCCCAAAATCTAAACCCTAAACCCTAACATAAACCCTAAATCTAAACCTAAAACCCTAATCCTAAACTCTACACCCTAAAATATAAACCCAAAACCCTAAATCTAAACCCTAAACCCTAAACGTAAACTCTAAACCCTAAATCTAAACCCTAAACCTTAACCTAAACCCTAAATCTAAACCCAAAACCCTATACCCTAAACCTAAACTTTAAACCCTAAATCTAAACCCTAAACCCTAAATCTAAATCTAAACCCTAACCTAAACTCTAAATCTAAACCCAAAACCCTTAACCTAAACTCTAAACCCTAAAAACTAACCCTTAAACCCTAAATTTAAACCCTAAATCTAAACCCCAAAACGAAAACCCTAAACCTAAACTCAAAACCCTAAAATCTAAACCCTAAACTCGAAATCTAAACCCTAAACCCAAAATTCTAAACCTAAACTCTAGACGCTAAAATCTAAACCCTAAACTCTAAACCATAAATCTAAACTAAAACCCTAAACCTAAACTCTAAACCCGAAACCCTTAACCATAAATCTAAACCCAAAATCCTAAACCTAAACCCTAAAATCTAAACCTTAAACCCTAAATCTAAACCCAAAACCCAAAACCTAAACTCTAAACCCTAAGATTTAAACCCTAAACCCTAACTCTAAACCCTAAAATCTAAACCCTAACCCCTAATAATATTTTAACGTATCATAACTTGTGTGTTGATACGTGAAAAATCAACTTTAAAAGTTAGTACTACAAATATGGACGGCTTAGAGTTTTGGTTCAACCCATGTTTTGACCCGTTACTCAAAGTCCATTTAACCTAACATTTTTTAGCATAATCCGAAATAGTAGAAAACCGTGAATAATAACTCATCTTTAGCACAAAATATTACTAACACTACAGTCAGCGTTACGCTCTAGCAATGTGTTCATAGTTGAGCTTTCTTCTGTTCTAAGAGAGTGCCAAACGGAAATGTGCATTATGGAGTCATTCCATTATGCATGTATAGAAGATAAATTATTAATATATCTTTATAAGTTTAGACTACATGACCCGATGCAGATTAGTAGAAAAATATGGTTGGTTCTCATCGGGTTAAAGCGGTCAATGCTTCGTTTGATTTTTCTAACCTTCATGATAAACCAAACCAATAGTTGATACCTAAAGTTATTTCAAAATTATGATTCAAGTGTCAAATTTTTACCATTACTATCGGAAGTAAAGGACCGAATATTTCCTCGATCATAATCAAGGAGTCTTATGGTACATCAAGTAAAATGGTAGGAGAAATTTTTCTGAAACAGACAAAAAACAGCATTAGTTACACGTCTAGTAATCCTTACAACAGAAAATTTGGGCAGGTCCACATGGGTCATTTTTTTAATACAGGTCCAAGTGGGTCGAGTTATTTTTTTAAATGTAAAGCCATAATAGAATCGAGAAACCCATTTACTGTAATATGGATGTATTTAAGGACATGAAACACTTAAACATTAACATTTACGTAAAATATAAATTGAGATTTTTATTCCACCAGACACAGTATAACCACCACACACATATCGGGATCATTAAAATTTTCCATAACACTAATGGGTACCGAGCCTCATCTTGACTATACCAAAATCGGAAAGAACCCAACACTCAAATGTGTATCTAAACTAAAACAATACCCAATAATACCCGACCCCATTTATAGTATAAATACATCATGTCCAACCAATCCATTTATATGATAAAAAAACGAATCTAAAAAAATAAAAAAGAATGGCGTTGGGTAAATCGTTAGGTGTTGAATCGCCGTTTGTAGTTGATAACGACCGG
Source organism: Rutidosis leptorrhynchoides (assembly GCF_046630445.1). Lineage (NCBI taxonomy): Eukaryota > Viridiplantae > Streptophyta > Magnoliopsida > Asterales > Asteraceae > Rutidosis > Rutidosis leptorrhynchoides. Next base: position 457,062,620 of record NC_092337.1, on the reverse strand, counting down.
AAATCGATTTGTTGTTGAATCTATATTGTTGTAGACGTCAATGGAAGACGTAATCAGAGACGGAGCTTGAACCATCTAGTTGAGAGGGCCAAAATATTATATGTGTTTGTAATACATATAAAAAAATAAACTTACATGAAGTCCTTTAAAAAAATACATAACTAAACGAACAGAAAACTATTACATGACATATATTAATACATTACAAATTTAGTACAAATAATAAAACCGATTGAAGTATATTTATATCGATGTATTGAACTAAAAGTGAAGTTTATGAGATTTATATTAGAAAAATATGAGATATACTACTATATTATTGTAACTTTGTAATTTTCTTGAAGCTCCGTCCTTGGACGTAATAGATATGTATAATTTGATATTTGTGATTTGTGAATTCTGAATTTTGTAACCATACTAAAAATGGTTGGAGAACCCTAAAGAGATTCTCAAAATTTAGATTGTAGGTGTATGTTATCTTTTATGTAAATGAAGAAGAAGATGTTGAATCTTTAGATAACAATCCCCAAGACTGAATTGTTTTCTAAATTGAGTTAGACCTAATACGTGGTTTATAGGATACATATAGACATGTTTACCGTGAGTAACAAATTAGGGTTTATAAACACTCGGCATTCTCAAAAAAAATAAATAATACGGAGTAATGTTTATAAAAATAAAAAAATAAAATAAAAAATAATTAGAAAGCGAACCTGAACCAATATATAGCTTTAAAATGAATTTAATTATGTACACTAGAATTCCTACTAAGTTTGGTACAAAACCTCTGATAACACGAATAAATCCATTCAACAAAAACTATCATAGACCCCAAATAATAAGTAATGGGAATGAACATCAAAGCCTAGTGTGTATCACTCTCTATGACTCTGTATCTACCAAACCAACTAATGCAACTACTTTCCTTATATTGTTTATTATGTACAAAACCACAACATCAAACCAAACCATCACCACACCTTAATGATACAACCTTTCAAGAAAATGATTTGATGAGCCCCAGATTGTACAAGTTTCTCCTCAATAAGCTACCAAGTGAAACCATAACTGCAACACCAAGACCACTTGTGTTTTGTTCATCATTATCCGCCTTTTGACTATACATCAAAATCAATGGTGGCTCCTTTACTCTTAAATAATCCGACCCAATTCTATACATAACCGAATCTACAACTCTTGAATCCACATGATTTCCAATCGCGTCGGTAACATAAAAAATGTTAAGAGCCATACCCTCTGTTGTAGATATCTCGGCTTGTGTCACATTAATCGCGTTTTCTCTAAACGTTCTTGTCACATCGGCTAACAGCCCTGGTTTATCGGGTTCAAATAGTTCAAGTCGAACACCTTCAGATGCTCTTCTTTCAATTGCAGCTCTTAAACACATAATTACTCGTTGCTTTTCGGCTTCTGGACTAATTGGAGTTCCATCTATGTGTCTAATAAAGAATTCCTAAAACACCAAAAGATTCAAACTTTAGCAAAATTAACATAAACCCATATCAAATTTGATCTTTTTAAAAAAACAAAATTCCTAAAACGCCAAAAAGATTAAAACTTTAGTAGAATTCAAAATAAATCCATATCAAACTTGATCTTTTTATAAAAACAAAATTCCCAAAACACCAAAAAGATTAAAACTTTAGTAAAATTAACATCAACCCATAACAAATTTGATCTTTTTATATAAACAAAATTCCTAAAACGCCAAAAAGATTAAAACTCTAGTAAAATTAACATAAACCATATCAAATTTGATCTTTCTATAAAGACAAAAAAAAGTACCAGATATGCGCCATCTTCAGTAGTATTGATGGTGGTATGGAACACAACGTATTGCATATCGGTTAACGTGCATACGACATCGAATAAAAGCTTGGGTCGATCCTTCACCTGAATATTAACAACTGAATACTCCTTTTCCAAACAGTTTTGAATAGACAGTAATGGCGTACATTGTCCACTAGTTTTAATAATCGGTGTTCTATCATAATCACGATCTGCAAACATTATTTGATGATGTCTTCTTTCGGTATGAGTGATTGTTAACGAAACTGAAGTTTTAGCACTTCTTATATCGTTATCCCCTTTTAATACATTTCTTAATCGACCTTCAATTTTGTCTATTTGTTGCGAGTCTTCAATTGGGTTACCCGAATCACAATCTTTTAAATGAATTAAAGCTGCAATTCGACCGTTGTGTGTCCATACTTTGGACTCAACAACATTACAATTAAGATCCGATAAAACTGTGAATACTTCGGATAATAGTCCAACTCTGTCTGTACCAGTTAGTTCTAATGCTGTCATACCATCAGTTGATTTTGATCTTCTACTATGAATAGCTGACTATAATGAAACCAACATTAAAAAAAAAAAAAAAAAAAAAAAAAAAAAACAATTCAACATTTCTTGACAACAACAATAACAAAATAAATAATTATACAGTAATTAAATACAATGATGATGATAAAAAGCAACCAGTAGTTATAACAGGGGAAAGTAAATGTTAAGTTACCTGTTCAATACAATTGATAATGTTATCATCTGTTAATTTGTTGCCATCCAAATTAGTGACATGAAATACTGTAAGTGATTATATTGATAAAGCCAACATCAGTAAAGCTAATATTATATACATATACAATAGTGTTGATTATTAATATTATAATGGACTATTGTTTATAAACAATTAGTGTTGATAACACGAATCTAGAGAACGCAACACTAATTAGGGTAACACAGAAGAATACCTTGGACCGATTGGGACAGAGTAATTATCAGCGATGGTGGAAACACAGCGGCGACTGGCGGAGATTGTACAACCATCAACAACAGGACCAATAGAGGTACAATTTGTGGTCAATCAAATCACAACAAACGACCAAAGGAAAAACCCTAACTTTTCAGATTCATGTGATAAAAATTAAAAGAGGTGAAATCAAATCATTGTAACCCTATACTTTGAAGAGATGCACTGTCATTTAGTCACCAGCAAATCGATTCAATGCCAACATGATTTGAAAGAGTGGGGCAAGACTCGTTGGATGGATGAAGAAGATGAATTCATCTTTACGATCCGAATAGAAATTTTAGTTAAGATTGATTTATTAGCTAATATTTTAAGGGGATGATTAAGAATCGTTGGATCAAGGGGTATTATGATGTAATTTTCTAATCTAACGGTAATTAAGGGGATTTTGAAAATAATTATTAGCTAATCGAGACTCTCTTTTAATGTATATATAGTGATGTTGACTATGTTTGACCAAGGTTGACTGTTGAGTTAACTTTCGATTGACTTTGACTTTCAGTTGACTTTTGTTGACTTTCGAAATATGAAAACTTTTTAAAAATAGGAACTTTCCTAAAATAGAAACTTTTCTAAAATAGAAAGTTTTCTAAAATAGAAACTTTCTAAAAATGAAAACCTGCTAAAAATAGAAAGTACGTGTCCTTACACTGTCCTGATCAAACCGAAGCATACTGAGTGTTGTTCTATGTCTACTTGCAATAAGTACTATAGCTATCATACTAAGACTGGACCTAAGTTAGTTATTTATATCGACCTTCTTTATTTATAGGTCGGCGTTGTGATCATTCTTGATCACTTTACTTCGTGCAGTTCACGTTTTCTGTGTTACTACTTCGTTTACGTTAAGGTGAGTTATAGTCCCGTTTTTCATACTATTTTAAAGTATTTTGGGATGTGATTACATGCATTTTGTTTTACGTTTAGACACAAGTGGCAATTAAATTTAAATTATTCATTATGAGTTGAACGAAAATATTCTCTAGTCTGGTAACTGTAATCACTGGTTTCTACTGGTGAACGCGAATCCTATGGATAGATCTATTGGGCTTGACAGCCCCATTTCGAGCTAGTCTCGCTAGCAATTTATAATCGGAATGTATTAGTACTTCGTATTTATTTGAAGATACACCTGTTTAGTGTATATATTGTGTTTGGTAAGGGTATGAAAATGGTTAAGTGGTTACCAGGTGACTCATAGATGATGGAATAATATTTTAATGTTTTGTAACATTTTTAAATCTTGTGGTCTAAAGTTTATTCGTTTATTTAAACCTATAATTCACTCAACAATTTTGTTGACAGTTTACTCGCATGTTTTCACAGGTACTTGATTTGTTGAGCTTCCGCTGTGTTAGGGGGTCTGCATTCATTGGGCAGAGTTTGATAAACATTTAAAACTTTGCATTCTTTTGGTTAATTAAACTTGTGGGTTTTGTTGACATGTTTTGGTCAACTTTGGTTATTTAATAAGTTGAGTTATTTAGAACTACTTATTTTGGTAAATTTCCTTTTTGGGAAACTTTTTGAATAAAGAATGCAATGTTGTTTAATAAATTCATTTAAAGTTCGATCAAGCTGTGGGACCAAGTGACGGAGCCGTTAAGGGTACTTGACGGGGCCATCAAAGTTGGTATCAGAGCTCTGGTTGTAGGGAACTAAGCGGTCATAATGTGGTCAACCTTGGTCTTTAGGGTGCATTAAAGTCTAGTCTACAGCCCGACCTTTCTTGATATAACATTATTATGCATTTCATTTCATATGAGAAACAATATAAGCATTTCATTTCTCTATTTGTATGTGGTTTGTGGTTTTACTGTTTGTAGATGCCGACCTTGAGCAACAATTCCGTCCCTGCTCCCGTTTCCCCTTCTGCCGCCCGTTGTCGTGCACGACAGCCTCGCCTAAAGGACCCTGTTAACTACTACATGGCTACCATCACTCATATGACTAGGGCGTATACGAACGAGACGTGCATTGATGCTCTCAGCGACTGTATGCGTGTCTTGCCGCATACGGAAGTGATGGATGAGATTAGAGCTGATATGGATACGTTCGTTAGTTTCAAGCATGGGGTCGAGTTTAAGATGCGGAAGCGTAACTGAGAGGTGGACGCTAAGTTCGAAGCTCTTGAGAGCGTGGTTTGTGGTCTTAAGACGGAGTTGGAGGAGGTGAAGGGAAAGTTGAGGAAGTATGAGACTCCTGAAGAGCCTCATACCGGCCCAGCTTATCACACCCGCTCCAAGCAGATGTGATGTGATGTTCATGAGTGATTATTTTATTTCATAGACTTATTATCCTTTTTATACATTCATTTTTGGGTGATGTACGGCGTTTTGCCGAGAATTTTGTTATGAGATATTTCATTTATGTATGGATGGTTATTTCTTTTATAACATCTGGTTATCATTATCATATTTTTATTCTGGTGTTGTGACTCTTGGCATGTTATATATGCGTAATATAGTTCATGTATGTTAGGTGCTATGTATGTTGTATGATTTTTCTCATAAAGTATGTATGCATGTGGTGGCTATTTCTATAACTATCATAACTATCATGTTATTACTCATAGTGTTCATTGACTATTATTTTAATGGTTAATCTTTTCGTGTTCGATCTATTCCTTTATAACACTGGTATTATTCTCATTATTAACGGTTGTGTTATTCTGTTTTGAAGATCATGCCTCACCGTGAGTCCAACGAAGCTCGTATGCAACGCTTAATTTCTGAAGGGATAGCAGCTGCTATGGCAGCTAATGCTAATGCCAATGCCAACAATCAGGTGGGATGCTCCCACAAGATTTTTATGGCTAGTCGTCCACAAGAATTTAGTGGCACCGAAGGACCCATTGGACTTACTAGTTGGTTTGAGAAGGTTGAGTCTATTTTTCGGGTTAGTAGAGTCCGTGATGAGGACAAGGTCAGTTTCGCCAGCTGCACTCTTAAAGACAGTGCTTTAACTTGGTGGAATAATTTGGTTAGCAGTTTGGGTAATGATGCTGCTTATGGTTTGTCTTGGAATGATTTTAAAGAGAGAATGATCACCCGTTATCGCCCCAGGGGTGAACTTAAGAAGTTGGAGACTGAGCTTAAGAACTTAAAGATGAAGGGCACCGATTTAGATGCCTATGAGCAAAGGTTCTTTGAATTGACGTTGTTGTGTCCAAATGCTTATGCTGATGAGGACCGTAAGATTGAAGCATATATTGATGGGTTATCTGAGCATATTGAGCATGGAGTTGAGTCTAGTGAGCCCCAGACTATTGAAACTGCCATGTCTATGGCGCATAAGCTTAATGATAAGATTTTGAGAAGAAGTAAGAAAGCTGCGACTGATGCCAGTGAGGAAGTTGTTAAAAAGGCTGATGATGGGAAAAGGAAGTGGGATAACAACCGTAACCAGAACCAAAGTCAGCAGAAGAAACAAAATACTTATGGTTCTAATAACCGTAATCAGCGTGTTTGTCCGCGATGTTATAAGGCTCATGATGGTTATTGTACGGTTACTTGTAAAAGGTGTTCCAAGCAGGGACACATTGCTAAAAATTATACGGTGATCATGCCGGATACTGCTAATCCTGCTGCAAGTGGTGGTAATAAGGGTGGTAACAATGGTGGTAATGGTAATGGGAAGCCGAGAAATTGTGGTAATCAGAAGGTGTGCTATGAATGTGGTAAACCTGGGCATTTCCGTGATACCTGCCCTAATAAGAAGACTACTGAAAACGTACGTGGAAGGGCGTTCAATATTAATGTCAGGGATGCTGAGCAAGATCCAAAACTTGTTAAGGGTACGTTCTCGGTCAATGATTTATCAGTTTATGTACTATTTGATTCAGGGGCTGATATGAGTTTTGTGTCAAGTAAATTTAGTCCAAAAATCAAAACTCCGTTAACTCCTCTAGACAGAATTTATGTTGTAGAGATAGCTAATGGTAAAGTGCTTACTGCTAAGACTGTGTATCGTAAATGTTACATTAATCTGGCTGGTAGGAATTTTGAGGTAGATTTAATACCGATTGATCTAGGCAGTTTTGATGTTGTTATTGGTATGGATTAGTTGTCTGCAAATTGTGCTGAAATCATGTGTTATAAGAAAGCTTTTCGTATTACTAATGTGGTTGGAGAGCCGCTGATGGTTTTTGGGGATAAGAAATGCAGACAGTTAAATCTTATTAGCTGTTTGAAAGTTCATAAATGCCTTCGCAAATGATGTCATGCTATTCTAGCCGATGTCGTAGATTCTGATAAAGAAGAGAAAAGGATTGATGATGTGCATATTGTTAGAGATTTTCCCGAAGTGTTTCCCGAAGATTTACCTGGTATAACACCCCGCCAAATTACCATCTGACGGCGTGTTAATTCAGGTCCCACAGTTAACAGTTACGCCCTCTATATGAGACGTTTAAAGCAATCGCATTTAATTTTATTTAAAATTAACTTTCAAAAGCATAAGTCAATAATCCCAAAATAGAAACACTGTTGTGATCGTAACCACAAGCCAACAATATTTAAATAGTATAAAAGTTTTAAATGCGAAAGTAAATAATGTTCTTTAAAATCAAATGCTGACTCCACGGCCAGTCATGCAGCAAACACAGCGGAAGCATACCTCCTAAGGACCTGAGAATAACAACACGCAAAAACAGGTCAACAAATAATGTTGGTGAATCTACAGGTTTAAAAGTATAACAGTATCTGGAAAGCACTTATCAAAAAAATAGTTTAATTTCCTTGACCACGTGATTTTACAAGTACAACACAAAGTCGCAAAACGTTTGCATAATATGAGCACCTGAATACCAGCAATGACCCGAGTATAGAAGTCACTATACCCGCCTTTACCTCCTAAAATGTTATACACTTGTTCAAATGTATTTAATGTTCAAAGTAAATTCGCCACGGTTAATATTGTTTGGGCGAGGTTGTCAACCTAACGGATCCGTCCATCTAAATTGTGCTTACACCGATGGTATTAAAAGTATTCAAGCTAGAGGCTTTTTGAACAAAACTCAATATGCATATATAGTACTCATGTCAATAAAAAAGCATTTGAAAATGTAAGTATAACAGCGTGTATTCTCATCCCTTAAAACATGTAAAAATCGGGACTGTAGACTCACCTTGAATAAAGCTCGGATTGAAAAGTGGACAATTAACTTGTACGGTTTATAGTCGAGTAATGCAACCTAAGTAGACGTATTTAGGTTGGTCAATATATGTATCTTAAATAAGTGTAGTTTCATAGTGTACGTTGTCTTATTGCTCGACTCGACGCGTTTCAAAGTAAAAGTCAACTATATCATGCAAGTCAAACAAAGTCAACCGAAGTCAAACCGAAAGTCAAACTTGGTCAATGTGGTCAACTAAAGTCAACATCAGTAGGTTCATGTCAAATATTGGTAATATATATATATATATATATATATATATATATATATATATATATATATATATATATATATAAACATGTCAAACCTAAGTCAAACAATACGTTTTAGGTCATGAATGATCATTTTCACAATTTTAGTTTATCGTTATGCATAAAGTTCATGAACACGTAGCATACTTAGCACATTATCTCATAGTAAAAAATTCAAGTAAACATGACAAACTCCAGATCATAAATATACTTAAAATCAATTCCAAAAAGTCTATCCAGGGACTCATACGACAATTAAAAGTCAGGAATCAGAAGGGATACATTTGGGGTTTGCCAAGTCAGTTTATGACCGCGCAATGATTTCGTTTTGGCTATAACCGGAGTTAGGAACATACAATTGATACAAGACCAGTGGAAATAGTTCAAAGACAAATCAAAGTAACACATATAAAAAATCTAGCAACTTTTGTTTAGCCAATTTGTACAGTTTATTCGTGCAAGTTGAACATTCAGTTTTCAGCTCAAATCAGAATTCACATAAAGTATGGCTCTATTGTGCCCAATGCATAAGGTTTCAGAGATTAACATAAACTAAAAATAAGTCAAATATCATGTTAAGTTTCATTTTCCAGAAGCATACATTTTCATGAAATAAACACAATCCACAGAGTACAAAACCGTGAGCAAGTTACAGATTCGATTCTCATTTAGTTAGTCACATTCGAACTCGATTATCCGAAGATCTAGATACAATTAGCCTATGATATCCACATGAAAAGTGAAGAAATTTTTGTCTACTTCTCAAATATGCAAAGCTTTAATCACAGAAGTTAACACATTTTATCATACAAGGTTATTTTCATGCAAGTGCTGTATAAAACTACTTTTACACTAATTCAAGCATATCTCGGGCTATACATAAGCAAACGACATGATATCCTAGTCTAAATTGAGTGTTTTTAAATTATCTTTCCAGTGGTTTAAGTCTCACATGCCAATTTGTTGTCTATCAATACCAGATTTCTGATCAAGCAACAAAAACACAACGATAATTCAAATTGACATTACTTAATTATACGGAAATGAAATCAAGCGAATCAAAAGCCTAAACTCAATAGTTTTTCGCAAGGAATCTGATTATAACATAATAATTAACATTTGAAAAACTTAATTTTTCTGATCAAGCAAAAACAAATTCGTTTTTAAACCCTAGCTCATCAATCAATCAAAATAACGATAACAATTAACACTTAAGCGTATAGACTTGAGCAATTGACAACATAACTATGAAACTCTTATAAAAATCAGATTTTAAGAATTAGGGTTCATGTAAATATACCTCAGATCGCTAAAAGAATTATACCAACGCGTAGAGGAGATCGAGAATTGCAAGTTTGATGTTCAAGGTTTAATCAAAAATTGAAGTTTGATGTGTGTGTGTGTGTGGATGGAGACGGCCAAGAGGGAGAGGGAGGAGCAAAAAAATCGACTGGTGTATGTTTGTGTGTAGGTTTACAGTGTTTACATACAATTTAAATTAAATTAGGGCCTAATCAAGTAATTTTATGGACTAACAACCACTAGTGGCCCAACATAAAATAAAAAGGGGGTGGGGAAAGGGGTGTTCGGCCAATGGGGCCCACTATGGGTATCCCGGGCTCTCGTTTTGCAAAAGCGCATATTCGTGGTCCGTTTTAAGTGTCGTTTATTCGTACCGAAGGCCCGAAACGCTAACCCGATCGTTAAACGCAACCAATCGCTTAATTTATTAAAAACCCAATAAATTAAATATTTTAAAAAGTTAATAATTAATAAAATTAATTATTAAAATAAACCCGAGCATTTCGTTGCTCAAAAATCTATTATCAAAATCGTATCGTTTTTATCGTATTTCATTATCCGGAATATTAATTTGAATTAATATCAACCCATATTAATTATTATAACCCTCCAAAGATCAAGTACGCATTTATTACACGTAAACGCACAAAAGTTAAATAATCGCCGTTAAATAAACTAACGGAAGGTTAATGGAAGTAACGGAAAAATCAGGGTTGTTACATTACCCACCTGTTATTGAAAATTTCGTCCCGAAATTTTAGTGATCGTCCTCTGAAGTAGTTTCCTCGGGAAACAGTTGCGGGTATTTCAGCCTCATCTGGTCTTCACGCTCCCACGTGAACTCTGGTCCTTTTCTCGCGTTCCACCGAACTTTAACGATAGGAATTCTGCTTTGCTTCAACTGTTTGATCTCACGGCCCAAGATTTCAACTGGTTCCTCAATGAAATGAAGTTTGTCATCGATACGTAGTTCCTCTAAAGGAATAATCAAATTATCCTCGGCTAGGCACTTCTTTAGATTGGATACATGGAAAACGTCATGAATACCGCAGAGTACTTGTGGCAGTTCCAATATGTAAGCTACCGGTCCACCTCTTTCAGTTATCTCAAACGGTCCAACATATCTAGGACTCAGTTTACCTCGTTTCCCAAATCGTACAACACCCTTCCAAGGTGATACCTTAAGCATAACCTTGTCGCCAACTTGGAACTCTATGTCCTTCCGTCTAATATCGACGTAACTCTTTTGACGACTTCGAGCCATTCTCAATCGTTCCTAAATCTGTAGGGCTTTCTCAGTTGTCTCCTGAATAATCTCAGGACCTGTCAATTGACTATCTCCCAATTCGCTCCAACAAACGGGAGATCTACACTTCCTTCCATACAATGCTTCGAAAGGTGTAGCCTTAATGCTCGCATGGTAGCTGTTATTGTATGAGAACTCAGCTAGTGATAAATACTTATCCCATCCATTTCCGAAATCAATAACACACGCTCTCAACATGTCCTCAAAAGTCTGAATAGTTCGTTCGCTCTGGCCTTCCGTCTGGGGGTGATATGCTGTACTCATATCTAAACGGGTCCCCATTGCTTTCTGTAATGATTGCCAAAACCTGGAAGTAAATCTGCTGTCGCGGTCGGATATAATAGATATAGGCACTCCATGCCTAGAGACGACTTCCTTAATGTAGATCTGAGCTAACTTCTCCATTTTATCAGTTTCCCTTATCGGTAAGAAGTGTGCGAACTTAGTGAGATGATCCACGATAACCCAAATAGTATCGTGACCTCCCGCCGTTCTTGGTAGTTCTGTAATGACGTCCATGGAAATACCTTCCCACTTCCACTGGGGAATCTCTGGTTCAGTTAATAATCCTGATGGCTTCTGATGTTTAGCCTTGACTTCAGCGCAAGTCAAGTACCTCCCGACACTAGTGTGCTTCCTCCAACACTAGTTCTCTCAATCCACCAAACTTTGGTACCCAAATTCGGTTAGCAAAGTACCGTGTTCCGTCCTCTTTGATGTCAAATTTCTTATCCATTCCTCTGAGAAATTCAACATCGACATTTTCTTGTTTCATGGCTTCTTGTTGTGCTTCACGGATTTGTGATGTGAGATTTGTAAGGACAACTATGTTAAGCCTTTAACCCTAAGAGGTCTCTCTCACTCTTTTCTACTTAAAGCATCCGCCACAACATTCGCCTTGCCCGAATGGTATTGAAGTTCGCAGTTATAATCGTTAAGTAGTTCCATCCAACGTCGTTGTCTCATGTTGAGCTGTTTCTGATCAAATATGTGCTGTAAACTCTTATGGTTAGTGAAGATAGTGAACTTGGTTCCAAACAGGTAGTGTCTCCATATTTTAAGTGCAAAGACAACATCTCCTAGCTCAAGGTCGTGCGTAGTGTAGTTCTGCTCGTGAATCTTTAACTGACGCGATCCATAAGCAATAACCTTGTTTCGTTGCATAAGCACGCAACCCATTCCTTGACGTGAGGCATCACAATAAACAACAAAATCTTCACTTCCCTCGGGTAGAGAAAATACGGGTGCAGTTGTTAACTTCTCCTTCAACAACTGAAATGCAGTCTGTTGCGGTTCTGACCACTCAAACTTCTTGCCCTTATGAGTCAACGCGGTTAATGGTCAGGCGATCTTAGAGAATCCTTCAATGAATCTTCTGTAGTAACCAACTAGACCCAAAAATTGCCTAATCTACGTTGGCGTCTTTGGAGTTTCCCAATTCTTAACTGACTCAATCTTTGCTGGATCGACCTGTATTCCATTGGCCCCTACAACATGGCCAAGAAATTGTACTTCTGGTAACCAAAGTCACACTTGGAGAACTTTGCATACAACTTCTCTTCTTTAAGCATAGTCAATATCGAACGTAGATGCTGCTTATGCTCTTCTCTGTTCTTGGAGTACACCAATATATCATCAATAAACACAATGATGAATTTATCTAGGTATGGCTTACACACACGGTTCATGAGGTCCATGAACACTGCTGGTGCGTTCGTCAAAACAAACGACATTACTGTAAACTCATAATGTCCATAACGTGTTCTAAACGCTGTCTTCGGGACATCAGCTTCTTTGACTCTCAATTGATGATACCCGGATCTCAAATCAATCTTCGAATAACAATTGGATCCCTGCAGCTGATCAAATAAATCATCAATCTTCGGTAGCGGATACCGATTCTTGATTGTCAACTTGTTCAATTCTCTGTAGTCGATACACAATCTCATCGACCCATCCTTCTTCTTAACAAACAAGACCGGAGCTCCCCAAGGCGAAGAACTCGGTCGAATAAATTCCTTGTCTAACAACTCTTGCAATTGACTAGACAACTCTTGAAGCTCTGGGGGTGCGAGTCTGTACGGTGTGTGAGCCACCGGTGCCGCTCCTGGCACTAAGTCTATCTGAAACTCAATTTCTCAATGCGGCGGGAGAACAGGTAATTCCTCCGGAAAAACTTCAAGAAATTCCTTAACTATAGGAACGTCTTCGGGTCTCCTTTCTTCTGGTACAATTTGGCTTACATGAGCCAAGAACGCGATACATCCCTTTCTCACATACTTCTGGACTTTCAAGCAGTTAATGAGATGTAATTGTAAACCATTCTTTTCACCATAAATCATCATAGGTTCACCGTCAGCAATAGGAATACGAATAGCCTTTAGGTCACAGACCACCTCGGCTTTGTTATCAGCTAACCAGTCCATTCCAACCACAAGGTCAAAACTTCCCAGTTTAATAGGTATCACATCGATGTTAAAAGGCTTACTTTCTAACGTCAAAGTACAATCACGATAAATCTTATTAGCTCTCATCAAGTTACCATTTCCTAGTTCTATGGAATACACGTTATCTAAGGAAGAAACAAGTTTCTTAACATGGTGGCAAATATCCTTAGATATAAAACTTCTATCAGCGCCATTATCAAACAAAATATAAATATCAAGATAGCTGGGCTAAAAACGTACCTTTAACTGAGTTAATGCCATTGCATGTCCCACTGGGGTGATGGGTGGTTGCAGTTGTAGTGACCCGAACTTTTCCATGTTAATATATATTAAATGAAATTTTTATTTAAATAATTAAGTATTTCTAACATGTTAAGCAATCAAACTTGTTAAGACTTGATTAATTGAAATAGGTTTCATATAGTCAATTGACCACCCAAGTTGACCGGTGATTCACGAACGTTAAAACTTGTAAAAACTATATGATGACATATATATGATTATATATATAGTTAACATGATATTATGATAAGTAAGTATCTCATTAGGTATTTTAACAATGAGTTATATACATAAAATTGAGTTTATTGAATTAAGAAACTCGAAACGATATATATAACGATTATCGTTATAACAACGTCTTACTAAATACATATGAATCATATTAAGATATTGATACACTATGTTTAATCATGATAAATGATAAGTAAACATTTCATTAAGTGTATTAACAATGAACTACATATGTAAAAACAAGACTACTAACTTAATGATTTCGAAACGAGACATATATGTAACGATTATCGTTGTAACAACATTTAACTGTATATATATCATACTAAGATATATTAATATATCATAATATCATGATGATATAATAATTTAACATCTCTTTAGATATAATAAACAATGGGTTAACAACATTTAACAAGATTGTTAACCTAAAGGTTTCAAAACAATATTTACATGTAACGACTAACGATGACTTAACGACTCAGTTAAAATGTATATACATGTAGTGTTTTAATATGTATTAATACACTTTTGAAAGACTTCAAGACACTTATCAAAATACTTCTACTTAACAAAAATTCTTACAATTACATCCTCGTTCAGTTTCATCAACAATTCTACTCGTATGCACCCGTATTCATACTCGTACAATACACAGCTTTTAGATGTATGTACTATTGGTATATACACTCCAATTATAAGCTCTTAGCAGCCCATGTGAGTTACCTAACACATGTGGGAACCATCATTTGGCAACTAGCATGAAATATCTCATAAAATTACAAAAATATTAGTAATCATTCATGACTTATTTACATGTAAACAAAATTACACATCCTTTATATCTAATCCATATACCAACGACCAAAAACACCTACAAACACTTTCATTCTTCAAATTTCTTCATCTAATTGATCTCTCTCAAGTTCTATCTTCAAGTTCTAAGTGTTCTTCATAAATTCTATAAGTTCTAGTTTCATAAAATCAAGAATACTTCCATGTTTGCTAGCTTACTTCCAATCTTGTAAAGTGATCATCCAACCTCAAGAAATCTTTCTTATTTATAGTAAGATATCTTTCTAATACAAGGTAATACTCATATTCAAACTTTGATTCAATTTCTATAACTATAACAATCTTATTTCGAGTGGAAATCTTACTTAAACTTGTTTTCGTGTCATGATTCTGCTTCAAGAACTTTCAAGCCATCCAAGGATCCTTTGAAGCTAGATCTATTTTTCTCATTTTCAGTAGGTTTATCCACAAAACCTGAGGTAGTAATGATTTTCATAACATCATTCGATTCATATATATAAAACTACCTTATTTGAAGTTTTAAACTTGAAATCACTAGAACATTGTTTAGTTAATTCTAAACTTGCTCGCAAACAAAAGTTAATCCTTCTAACTTGACTTTTAAAATCAACTAAACACATGTTCTATATCTATATGATATGCTAACTTAATGATTTAAAACCTGGAATCACGAAAAACACCTTAAAATCGGACATACGCCGTCGTAGTAACACCGCGGGCTGTTTTGGGTTTGATAATTAAAAACTATGATAAACTTTGATTTAAAATTTGTTATCCTGGGAAAATGATTTTTCTTATGAACATGAAACTATATCCAAAAATCATGGTTAAACTCAAAGTGGAAGTATGTTTTTCAAAATGGTCATCAAGACGTCGTTCTTTCGATTGAAATGACTACCTCTTACAAAAATGACTTGTAACTTATATTTTTGACTATAAACCTATACTTTTTCTCTTTAGATTCATAAAATAGAGTTCAATATGAATCCATAGCAATTTGATTCACTCAAAACGGATTTAAAACGAAGAAGTTATGGGTAAAACAAGATTGGATAATTTTTCTTGTTGTAGTTACGTGAAAATTGGTAACAAATCTATATTAATCATATCCTAGCTAACTTATATTGTATTGTACATGTATTATAATATATTATGTAATCTTGGGATACCAAAGACACGTATGCAAATGTTTTGACATACCATATCGACCCATATATATATATTATTTGGAACAACCATAGACACTCTATATGCAGTAATGTTGGAGTTAGCTATACAGGGTTGAGGTTGATTCCAAAAATATATATACTTTGAGTTTCGATCTAGCTTGAGACATGTATACACTGGGTCGTGGTTTGATTCAAGATAATATATATCAATTTATTTCTGTACATCTAACTCTGGACAACTAGTTGTAGGTACTAACGAGGACAGCTGACTTAATAAACTTAAAACATTAAAATGTATTAAAAATGTTGTAAATATATTTTGAACATACTTTGATATATATGTACATATTTGTTATAGGTTCGTAAATCGACCAGTGGCCAAGTCTTACTTCCCGACGAAGTAAAAATATGTGAAAGTGAGTTATAGTCCCACTTTTAAAATCTAATATTTTGAGATGAGAATACATGCAATTTTATAAATATTTTATGAAATAGACACAAGTAAATGAAACTACTTTATATGGGTGAATGATCGAATCCGAATATGCCCCTTTTTAGCTTGGTAGCCTAAGAATTTGGGAACAGACCCCCAAATTGATGCGAATCCTAAAGATAGATCTATCGGGCCCAACAAGCCCCATTCTGGAATTTGGAATGCTTTAGTACTTCGATTTTATCATGTCCGATGGGTGTCCTGAAATGATGGGGATATTCTATATGCATCTTGTTAATGTCGGTTACCAGGTGTTCACTGTATGAATGATTTTTTTTATCTCTATGTATGGGATTTATTGAAATATGAAATCTTGTGGTCTATTATTTCGATTGATAAATATATAGGTTAACCCTATAACTCACCAACATTTTTTTTGACGTTTAAAGCATGTTTATTCTCAGGTGATTATTAAGATCTTCCGCTGTTGCATACTAAAATAAGGACAAGATTTGGAGTCCATGCTTGTATGATATTATGTAAAAACTGAATTCAAGAAACTTATTTTTGATGTAATATATTCTTATTGTAAACCATTATGTAATGGTCGTGTGTAAACGGTATATTTTAGATTATCAATATTTGATAATCTACGTAATGTTTTTTTTAAACCTTTATCGATAAAATAAAGGTTATGGTTGTTTTAAAAATGAATGCAGTCTTTGAAAAATATCTCATATAGAGATCAAAATCTCGCGACGAAATCAATTAATATGGAACGTTTATAATCAATATGAACGGGACATTTCAGCAGTTCCCTGAGTGGATCCATCTTTCCTCTTTCTCAGGCAATCCTTCGCATAATGGCCTGCTTCGCCAGATATAAAACACCTATTCTTATTGGTGTTGACCTTACAATCTAGGGCCAGGTGACCCTTCTTTTGACATTTGATGCAAACCAGCATTTTGCATCCCCTATGGTGGTGCTTTCACATTTTCCACACAATGGTAGTTTTCCCTTATAATTCGTGTTGGATGAAGATCCTTTCTAGAAGTTACGGGGCATCTCTTGCTTCTCACTTCGGTTCTGTGTGAGACTTCCAACATAATTCTCACATCGTTTCCTTTTCCCATTAACTTCATTTCCTATAACAGGCATCTCTTTTCCTTCCAACCGGCTAACTTGCTTCATCCTGTTAATCGCCATGTTGATGACTCCGAGTAATGTCTTTGGTTGATGGGAAAGGACAAAACCAAACACTTCCATCGGCAATCCCGACATGTACTTCTCGATTGCTCTTTCCGCTGTTGGGACCAAATGTGGGCAAAGTAACGATAGCTCCCGGAATCGGTTAGTGTAACTAGCAATGTCAGTTCCAATGACTCTTAAGTTCAGAAGTTCATTTTCCCACCTTATCCGCTCTCGTCTGGGACAGTATTTCTCAATCGTGCAATCAAAACCTGTAGCTATAAGAGCTTCTGTCACACGTTGGTTAACGAGTTCTTCAACTTGAGCCTCGAGCATTTCTGAAGTAAACATGGTCTCCTTCTACACAAACGATACATCGAGGTAAGATCAATGAAAAACAGAGTTATTAAAAATATACTAGCAACAAGAGTTGAAGACTAGTAAATAATAGTACGAAAAGATTCGCTAGTAATGAGAAGTAGTGTAAGTAGTGATAGTAGTGATAGTAGTGTTAGTAGTAAGACTAGTGGTAGTAGTAGTGGTACTAGTGTTATGTAGTGATAGTAGTGGTAGTAGCACTAAGTAGTAGCATTAATGGCAATAGTAGTAGTATAACATAACACAAGTATTATGATCATACAAAGTTACTAAATATAGAATATTACCGCATGCAATAAAAGATAATAGTTATTAATAGCATAAACCACCATTATAATAAATAAAATCCAAGAGTGATAAACCAAATCCAAAAGTAGGAAACCAAACAATAAACATCATGTACTAGTATCCCGGTTTATAACACCCGGTAAGTCTTATATAATCAATTAAAGAAAGTATGGCGGATGAAAAAGGAAAAGAAGCTCATGGTCAACGACCCTTCACTTCCTCATCTGTCGGGTACGAGAGGCAGGTCCATCATTCCTCGGCCTATTACATTCCGCCTCCAACGCAGCAACCCTGGCAGTCAAGGCTGCTATCAATCCCGCCATCTCAACGAACCTCACTTCAGCCTCATACGTATAAGTATTTATACCCGTGACCCTTTCGTCCAACCTATCAAGATCATCGGGGTGCGGATATGTCCTAGCAATATCGCTCAAAGCGTTAACACGATCAACAATATCCCTGTTACGGTTAGTATGAACCAAATCCAATGCATAAAGGTTCACGGGATGATTGGGTATCTGATGCGGAGCATGAAATGTCCCGTTCATATTGATTATAAACATTCCATATTAATTGATTTCGTTTCGAGGTTTTGACCTCTATATGATACATTTTTCAAAGACTACATTCGTTTTTAAAACAAACCATAACCTTTATTTTATCGACAAGGTTAAAAGGACACCACCTAGATTATCAGAAATGATAATCTAAAAATATCACACTTACACGCTATCAATACATATTGGTTTACAATATTAATATGTTACAACAAAGTAAATTTCGAATGCATTTTTAAACAATATTATACAAGCATGCTGACTCCAAATCTTGTCCATATATTAGCATGCAACAGCGGAAGCTCTTAATAATCACCTGAGAATAAACATGCTTTGAACGTCAACAAAAATATTGGTGAGTTATAGGTTTAACCTATATATTTATCAAATCGTAATAATAGACCACAAGATTTTATATTTCAATACACATCCCATACATAGAGATAAAAATCATTCATATGGTAAACACCTGGTAACCGACCTTAACAAGATGCATATAGAATATCCCCTATCATTCCGGGACTCCCTTCGGACATGATGAATTCGAAGTACTAAAGCATCCGGTACTTTGGATGGGGCTCGTTGGGCCCAATAGATATATCTTTAGGATTCGCGTCAATTAGGGCGTCTGTTCCCTAATTCTTAGATTACCAGACTAAAAAGGGGCATATTCGGTTTAATAATCCAGCCATAGAATGTAGTTTCATTTACTTGTGTCTATTTTGTAAAACATTTATAAAACTGCATGTATTCTCATCCCAAAATATTAGATTTTAAAAGTGGGACTATAACTCACTTTCACAGATTTTTACTTCGTCGGGAAGTAAGACTTGGCCACTGGTTGATTCACGAACCTATAACAAATATGTACATATATATCAAAGTATGTTCAAAATATATTTACAACATTTTTAATACGTTTTGCTGTTTTAAGTTTATTAAGTCAGCTGTCCTCGTTAGTAACCTGTAACTAGTTGTCCACAGTTAGATGTACAGAAAATAAAGCAATATATATTATCTCGAATCAATCCACGACCTCATGTATACAAGCCTCAGGCTAGATCACAACTCAAAGTATATATAATATTTTGGAATCAACCTCAACCCTGTATAGCTAACTCCAACATTACTGCATATAGAGTGTCTATGGTTGTTCCGAAATATATATATAGATGGGTCGATATGATATGTCAAAACATTGTATTCGTGTCTATGGTATCCCAAGATTACATAATATATTAGAATACATGTATAATATAATATGAGTTAGTTAGGATATAATTAATATAGATTTGTTACCAATTTTCACGTAGCTACAACAAGCAAAAATATCCAATCTTGTTCTACCCATAACTTCTTCGTTTTAAATCCGTTTTGAGTGATTCAAGTTGCTATGGTTTCATATTGAACTTAAGTTTATGAATCTAAACAGAAAAAGTATAAGTTTATAGTCGGAAATACAGGTTATAAGTCATTTTTGTAAATGTGGTCATTTCAGTCGAAAAAACGACGTCTAGATGACCATTTTGGAGAACATACTTCCACTTTGAGTTTAACCATGATTTTTAGATATAGTTTTATGTTCATAAGAAAAATCATTTTCCCAGAAGAACAACTTTTAAATCAAAGTTTATCATAGTTTTTAATTAACTAACCCAAAACAACCCGCGGTGTTACTACGACGGCGTATATCCAGTTTTACGGTGTTTTTTGTGTTTTCAGGTTTTAAATCATTAAGTTAGCATATCATATAGATATATAACATGTGTTTAGTTGATTTTAAAAGTCAAGTTAGAAGGATTAACTTTTGTTTGCGAAAAAGTTTAGAATTAACTAAACTATATTCTAGTGATTACATGTTCAAATCTTCGAATAAGATAGTTATACATATATGAATCAAATGATGTTATGAACATCATTACTACCTCAAGTTTAGTAGGTAAACCTACTGGAAATGATGAAAAAATAACTTGAGCTTCAAATGATCTTTGATGGCTTGGAAGTTCTTGAAATACAATCATGACACAAAAACAAGTTCAAGTAAGATTATTACTCGAATTAAGATAGTTATATTTATAGAAATTGAATCAAAGCTTGAATATGAATATTACCTTGATTTAGAAAGATAACCTACTGTAAATAACAAAGGTTTCTTGATCTTAGATGATTGCTTGGAATGGATTAGGAAACTTGGAAGTAAACTTGTAAACTTGGAAGTGTTCTTGATGTGTTCTTGAGTAATTGTTTTTATGATAATTATAGATAATAACCAAAGCTTGTATTTGATGATTTTTGCTGGAAAAATAGTAACTTAGACGTTCATGGAAGAGTGTGTGTATTTTGAGAGAGAATTGAGAACAAAATTGGAAGTGAAATGGAGTAGGTGGTTAGTGGTGAAGGTGAGTGGGGTTAAAAGGAGTTCTTGCTTTTGTTTCCTTGCTCATAAGTCATGCTAGATGTTAAATAATGGTTCCCACATGGTTAGGTGACTCACATGGGCTGTTAAGAGCTGATCATTGGAGTGTTGATAATGCTAAAAACGAACATATATTTCATAGCATTATCCCTCAAGAAAGACAAGCTTTTAGTTACAATTGTTCTATTTTCAAGTGATATTCGTTTAAATAATAAAAGGTGAAGACAAAAGATAGATTCGACGAATTGAAGACGCAAATGACCAAAAAGCTCAAAAGTACAAAGTACAATCCAAGTGGTTCAAATTATTGATGAGAAACGTCTAGAAATTACAAGAGTACAAGCCGCGAAACGCAAATTACAAGATATTAAATTGTACGCAAGGATGTTCGAAAATTAGGAACTGGGACCAGAGTCAACTCTCAACGCTCGACGCAACGGACTAAAAATTACAAGTCAACTATGCAGATGAATATAATATAATATATAATTAATTCTTAAAATTATATATTAAAACCGTCGGCAAACAAGAAAACAAAATTATGTGAGCTGGATCAGAGGGCCATGCGATCGCATGGTCTGGAAGCACAATTTCCATGTGATCGCATGGGGCCAAAAGTCAGGCCAAGTGCTATAAATTGCAAAGTTTTCAGCCGAGTTTGGTACTCCTTTTTCTATCCTCTCTATCTCTCTGATATATATATATATATATATATATATATATATATATATATATATATATATATATATATATATATATATATATATATATATATATATATATATATATAATATTTTAATTTTAATTTTAATTTAATAATAATAAGGGTATGTTAGCGAATGTTGTAAGTGTGTAAGTCGAAATTCTGTCCGTGTAACGCTACGCTATTATTAATCATTGTAAGTTATGTTCAACCTTTTTAAATTAATGTCTCGTAGCTAAGTTATTATTATGCTTATTTAAATTGAAGTAATCGTGATGTTGGGCTAAATATTAAAATTGGGTAATTGGGCTTTGTACCATAATTGGGGTTTGGACAAAAGAACGACACTTGTGAAAATTAGACTATGGGCTATTAATGGGCTTTATATTTGTTTAATTGAATGATAGTTTGTTAATTTAATATAAAGATTTACAATTGGACGTACCTATAAATAACCACATACACTCGATCGGACACGATGGGAGGGATATTTATAAGTACTAATAATCGTTCTTTTAACCGGACACGGGAATGGATTAATAGTCAATGGACTTATTAAAATAGGGGTGAATTATATACAAGGAAAATTGGTGTAATTATAGTTTAAGTCACCAATTAGTTGGAATATTTGACTTCGGATATAAGGATAATTTGACGAGGACACTCGCACTTTATATTTATGACTGATGGACTGTTATGGACAAAAACCGGACGGACATATTGAATAATCCAGGACAAAGGACAATTAACCTATGGTAATAAACTAAAATCAACACGTCAAACATCATGATTACGGAAGTTTAAATAAGCATAATTTCTTTATTTCATATTTAATTGCACTTTTAATTATCGCACTTTAATTTATTGTCATTTTAATTATCGTACTTTTTAATTATCGCAATTTTATTTATCGTCATTTTATTTATCGCAATTTCATTATTGTCATTTACTTTACACTTTAAATTAAGTCTTTTATATATTTAATATTTTACATTAGGTTTTAACTACGACTAAAGTTTTAAAATCGACAAACCGGTCATTAAACGGTAAAAACCCCCTTTTATAATAATAATACTACTTATATTTATATTTATATTTATACAAATATAGTTTTAAAAATATAGCGTTAAACTTGGCTAGCTCCCTGTGGAACGAACCGGACTTACTAAAACTACACTACTTACTATTAGGTACACTGCCTATAAGTGTTGTAGCAAGGTTTAGGTATATCCACTATATAAATAAATAAATAACTTGTGTAAAATTGTATCGTATTTAATAGTATTTCGTAGCAAAAATACTACTATTTTGTACCCCTTCGCTTTAACATCAAGTATTTTTGGCGCCGCTGCCGGGGACCCGAAAGCGAAACGCTATATTTAAAAAATAAAAATAAAAAAGATTTTTTTAAGTCTTAATTTATTTTTGTAAAAATACGTTTTAAATATCAAAAATATAAAAATAAGAAATAGAAAAAAAATATATATATATATATTACTATATATTTTTTTTTACATTTTTTTAATTAAAAAGTTTGTATTTTTTTTGTTACAAAAACTAATAGGTAGTTTTTAAAATATAAGTTTTTATTTATATAAATATTTTATATAAATTAAAAATAGAAAAAAAAATAATATATAAAAAGTAATCGGGCCACTACACTGTAGCAGCCCAAGACCTGGCCTGGTATCCGAAGCCATGCGATCACATGGCCCAGACACATAAAGCTCATGCGATCGCATGAGGCTGTCTGACAGGCCTGATCCCAGCATTAATTACGCGTAGGGTTTTAATTAAATTATTATTATTAATTAGGGTTTAATTATAATATTAATTAGTTTAGTTTTTAGTTTTATTTTGTATTTTTAGTTTTAATTAGTTTTATTAAATTATAAATTAATACTTTTATAAAATAATAATATAAAAATAATATTTTTATAAAAATCAGTAATTTTATCACTTTCTATATCTTTTTATAAATTGTATATTTTAATCGTTTAATTCGTAATTTGTATTTTTCATACGTACTTAGTTTTAAAGATGGTACTTACAGGAGCTGCACCAATAGCTCGTGCTCCTTACAGACTCGCACCCAGCGAGATGAAAGAACTGCAAAGCCAATTACAAGAACTTTTAGAGCGTGGTTTCATTCGACCAAGCACATCACCGTGGGGAGCTCCTATTTTGTTTGTCAAGAAGAAAGATGGTACATTCAGGTTGTGTATCGACTACCGAGATTTGAACAAACTTACCATCAAGAACCGCTACCCACTATCGAGAATCGACGACTTATTTGATCAACTACAAGGCTCGTCTGTTTATTCAAAGATTGACTTACGTTCCGGGTATCATCAAATGCGGGTGAAAGAAGATGATATTCCAAAGACTGCTTTCAGAACACGTTACGGTCATTACGAGTTTATGGTCATGCCGTTTGGTTTAACTAATGCACCAGCTGTGTTCATGGACCTTATGAACCGAGTGTGTGGACCATACCTTGACAAGTTTGTCATTGTTTTCATTGATGACATACTTATTTACTCAAAGAACGACCAAGAACACGGTGAACATTTGAGAAAGGTGTTAGAAGTATTGAGGAAGGAAGAATTGTACGCTAAGTTTTCAAAGTGTGCATTTTGGTTGGAAGAAGTTCAATTCCTCGGTCACATAGTGAACAAAGAAGGTATTAAGGTGGATCCGGCAAAGATAGAAACTGTTGAAAAGTGGGAAACCCCGAAAACTCCGAAACACATACGCCAGTTTTTAGGACTAGCTGGTTACTACAGAAGGTTCATCCAAGACTTTTCTAGAATAGCAAAACTCTTGACTGCATTAACGCATAAAGGGAAGAAATTTGAATGGAATGATGAACAAGAGAAAGCGTTTCAGTTATTGAAGAAAAAGCTAACTACGGCACCTATATTGTCATTGCCTGAAGGGAATGATGATTTTGTGATTTATTGTGACGCATCAAAGCAAGGTCTCGGTTGTGTATTAATGCAACGAACGAAGGTGATTGCTTATGCGTCTAGACAATTGAAGATTCACGAACAAAATTATACGACGCATGATTTGGAATTAGGCGCGGTTGTTTTTGCATTAAAGACTTGGAGGCACTACTTATATGGGGTCAAAAGTATTATATATACCGACCACAAAAGTCTTCAACACATATTTAATCAGAAACAACTGAATATGAGGCAGCGTAGGTTGATTGAATTATTGAATGATTACGACTTTGAGATTCGTTACCACCCGGGGAAGGCAAATGTGGTAGCCGATGCCTTGAGCAGGAAGGACAGAGAACCCATTCGAGTAAAATCTATGAATATAATTATTCATAATAACATTACTACTCAAATAAAGGAGGCGCAACAAGGAGTTTTAAAAGAGGGAAATTTAAAGGATGAAATACCCAAAGGATCGGAGAAGCATCTTAATATTCGGGAAGACGGAACCCGATATAGGGCTGAAAGGATTTGGGTACCAAAATTTGGAGATATGAGAGAAATGGTACTTAGAGAAGCTCATAAAACCAGATACTCAATACATCCTGGAACGGGGAAGATGTACAAGGATCTCAAGAAATATTTTTGGTGGCCGGGTATGAAAGCCGATATTGCTAAATACGTAGGAGAATGTTTGATGTGTTCTAAGGTCAAAGCTGAGCATCAGAAACCATCAGGTCTACTTCAACAACCTGAAATCCCGGAATGGAAATGGGAAAACATTACCATGGATTTCATCACTAAATTACCAAGGACTGCAAGTCGTTTTGATACTATTTGGGTAATAGTTGATCGTCTCACCAAATCAGCACACTTCCTGCCAATAAGAGAAGATGACAAGATGGAGAAGTTAGCACGACTGTATTTGAAGGAAGTCGTCTCCAGACATGGAATACCAATCTCTATTATCTCTGATAGGGATGGCAGATTTATTTCAAGATTCTGGCAGACATTACAGCAAGCATTAGGAACTCGTCTAGACATGAGTACTGCCTATCATCCACAAACTGATGGGCAGAGCGAAAGAACGATACAAACACTTGAAGACATGCTACGAGCATGTGTTATTGATTTCGGAAACAGTTGGGATCGACATCTACCGTTAGCAGAATTTTCCTACAACAACAGCTACCATTCAAGCATTGAGATGGCGCCGTTTGAAGCACTTTATGGTAGAAAGTGTAGGTCTCTGATTTGTTGGAGTGAAGTGGGGGATAGACAGATTACGGGTCCGGAGATTATACAAGAAACTACCGAGAAGATCATCCAAATTCAACAACGGTTGAAAACCGCCCAAAGTCGACAAAAGAGCTACGCTGACATTAAAAGAAAAGATATAGAATTTGAAATTGGAGAGATGGTCATGCTTAAAGTTGCACCTTGGAAAGGCGTTGTTCGATTTGGTAAACGAGGGAAATTAAATCCAAGGTATATTGGACCATTCAAGATTATTGATCGTGTCGGACCAGTAGCTTACCGACTTGAGTTACCTCAACAACTCGCGGCTGTACATAACACTTTCCATGTCTCGAATTTGAAAAAATGTTTTGCTAAAGAAGATCTCACTATTCCGTTAGATGAAATCCAAATCAACGAAAAACTTCAATTCATCGAAGAACCCGTCGAAATAATGGATCGTGAGGTTAAAAGACTTAAGCAAAACAAGATACCAATTGTTAAGGTTCGATGGAATGCTCGTAGAGGACCCGAGTTCACCTGGGAGCATGAAGATTAGATGAAGAAGAAATACCCGCATCTATTTCCAGAAGATTCGTCAACACCTTCAACAGCTTAAAATTTCGGGACGAAATTTATTTAACGGGTAGGTACTGTAGTGACCCGAACTTTTCCATGTTTATATATATTAATTGAGATTGATATTTACATGATTAAATGTTTCCAATATGTTAAGCAATCAAACTTGTTAAGACTTGATTAATTGAAATATGTTTCATATAGACAATTGACCACCCAAGTTGACCGGTGATTCACGAACGTTAAAACTTGTAAAAACTATATGATGACATATATATGGATATATATATATATAGTTAACATGATACTATGATAAGTAAACATATCATTAAGTATATTAACAATGAACTACATATGTAAAAAGAAGACTACTAACTTAATGATTTTTAAACGAGACATATATGTAACGATTATCATTGTAAAGACATTTAATGTATATATATCATATTAAGAGATATTCATACATGATAATATCATGATAATATAATAATTTAAAATCTCATTTGATATTATAAACATTGGGTTAACAACATTTAACAAGATCATTAACCTAAAAGTTTCAAAACAACACTTACATGTAACGACTAACAATGACTTAACGAATCAGTTAAAATGTATATACATGTGTGTTTTAATATGTATTTATACACTTTTGAAAGACTTCAATACACTTATCAAAATACTTCTACTTAACAAAAATGCTTGCAATTACATCCTCGTTCAGTTTCATCAACAATTCTACTCGTATGCACCCGTATTCGTACTCGTACAATACACAGCTTTTAGATGTATGTACTATTGGTATATACACTCCAATGATCAGCTCTTAGCAGCCCATGTGAGTCACCTAACACATGTGGGAACCATCATTTGGCAACTAGCATGAAATATCTCATAAAATTACAAAAATATGAGTAATCATTCATGACTTATTTACATGAAAACAAAATTACATATCCTTTATATCTAATCCATACACCAACGACCAAAAACACCTACAAACACTTTCATTCTTCAATTTTCTTCATCTAATTGATCTCTCTCAAGTTCTATCTTCAAGTTCTAAGTGTTCTTCATAAATTCTACAAGTTCTAGTTACATAAAATCAAGAATACTTTCAAGTTTGCTAGCTCACTTCCAATCTTGTAAGGTGATCATCCAACCTCAAGAAATCTTTGTTTCTTACAGTAGGTTATCATTCTAATACAAGGTAATAATCATATTCAAACTTTGGTTCAACTTCTATAACTATAACAATCTTATTTCAAGTGATGATCTTACTTGAACTTGTTTTCGTGTCATGATTCTGCTTCAAGAACTTCGAGCCATCCAAGGATCCGTTGAAGCTAGATCCATTTTTCTCTTTTACAGTAGGTTTATCCAAGGAACTTAAGGTAGTAATGATGTTCATAACATCATTCGATTCATACATATAAAGCTATCTTATTCGAAGGTTTAAACTTGTAATCACTAGAACATAGTTTAGTTAATTCTAAACTTGTTCGCAAACAAAAGTTAATCCTTCTAACTTGACTTTTAAAATCAACTAAACACATGTTCTATATCTATATGATATGCTAACTTAATGATTTAAAACCTGAAAACACGAAAAACACCGTAAAACCGGATTTACGCCGTCGTAGTAACACCGCGGGCTGTTTTGGGTTAGTTAATTAAAAACTATGATAAACTTTGATTTAAAAGTTGTTATTCTGAGAAAATGATTTTTATTATGAACATGAAACTATATCCAAAAATTATGGTTAAACTCAAAGTGGAAGTATGTTTTCTAAAATGGTCATCTAGACGTCGTTCTTTCGACTGAAATGACTACCTTTACAAAAACGACTTGTAACTTATTTTTCCGACTATAAACCTATACTTTTTCTGTTTAGATTCATAAAATAGAGTTCAATATGAAACCATAGCAATTTGATTCACTCAAAACGGATTTAAAATGAAGAAGTTATGGGTAAAACAAGATTGGATAATTTTTCTCATTTTAGCTACGTGAAAATTGGTAACAAATCTATTCCAACCATAACTTAATCAACTTGTATTGTATATTATGTAATCTTGAGATACCATAGACACGTATACAATGTTTCGACCTATCATGTCGACACATCTATATATATTTCGGAACAACCATAGACACTCTATATGTGAATGTTGGAGTTAGCTATACAGGGTTGAGGTTGATTCCAAAATATATATAGTTTGAGTTGTGATCAATACTGAGATACGTATACACTGGGTCGTGAATTGATTCAAGATAATATTTATCAATTTATTTCTGTACATCTAACTGTGGACAACTAGTTGTAGGTTACTAACGAGGACAGCTGACTTAATAAACTTAAAACATCAAAATATATTAAAAGTGTTGTAAATATATTTTGAACATACTTTGATAAATATGTATATATTGTTATAGGTTCGTGAATCAACCAGTGGCCAAGTCTTACTTCCCGACGAAGTAAAAATCTGTGAAAGTGAGTTATAGTCCCACTTTTAAAATCTAATATTTTTGGGATGAGAATACATGCAGGTTTTATAAATGATTTACAAAATAGACACAAGTACGTGAAACTACATTCTATGGTTGAATTATCGAAATCGAATATGCCCCTTTTTATTAAGTCTGGTAATCTAAGAATTAGGGAACAGACACCCTAATTGACGCGAATCCTAAAGATAGATCTATTGGGCCCAACAAGCCCCATCCAAAGTACCGGATGCTTTAGTACTTCGAAATTTATATCATATCCGAAGGGTGTCCCGGAATGATGGGGATATTCTTATATATGCATCTTGTTAATTTCGGTTACCAGGTGTTCACCATATGAATGATTTTTATCTCTATGTACGGGATGTGTATTGAAATATGAAATCTTGTAGTCTATTGTTACGATTTGATATATATAGGTTAAACCTATAACTCACCAACATTTTTGTTGACGTTTAAAGCATGTTTATTCTCAGGTGAATATAAAGAGCTTCCGCTGTTGCATACTAAAATAAGGACAAGATTTGGAGTCCATATTTGTATGATATTGTGTAAAAACTGCATTTAAGAAACTGATTTCGATGTAACATATTTGTATTGTAAACCATTATGTAATGGTCGTGTGTAAACAGGATATTTTAGATTATCATTATTTGATAATCTACGTAAAGCTTTTTAAAACCTTTATCTATGAAATAAAGGTTATGGTTTGTTTTAAAAATGAATGCAGTCTTTGAAAAACGTCTCATATAGAGGTCAAAACCTCGCAACGAAATCAATTAATATGGAACGTTTTTAATCAATAAGAACGGGACATTTCAGTTGGTATCCGAGCGTTGGTCTTAGAGAACCAGAATTTTGCATTAGTGTGTCTTATCGAGTTTGTTAGGATGCATTAGTGAGTCTGGACTTCGACCGTGTTTACTTGAAAAATGATTGCTTAACAAATTTTGTTGGAAACTATATATTTTTAACATGTGAATATTATGTGATATATTAATCTCTTAACGCTTTTGATATTATGTGATAGATGGCTACCTCTAGAACAAGTTCCATTGACTCACCTAATAATAATGAAGAGTCAAATATAAATTGGAATGATTCGTGGACTGATTCACAAGTTCCCGAAGAGGAACCGGAAGAAGAGTCGGAACCGGAAGAAGAATCGGAACCGGAAGAAGAATCGGAACCGGATGAAGAAATAGAACCGGTGGGGGAAATAATAAAACGGTTAAGTAAAAGAAAATCCTCAACCAACCGACCAAGGTTAATAATGATACCGCAGCCCGCATGCGCATGTAACATACACACGGGCATGCGCTATGGTGCGTATGCGGGGTGCTCTCATGCGTCATGCGGCATGCGGATCCGTATCTGGCCCCTTTACGGCGGTTGCTTAGCTAACAAGCAAATATCTTTTCCATAATTATATCCGTGATTCGGGGGAGATGGTTATGGAAACGATTATCACTATCCTATGACGGTTCTAGAATTAGGGTTTGCCTATAAATACAAACCCTAATCGTCGTTAGCAACATACCACGTTACGTAGCCATCTTCTACCACACATCCTACGTAACTTACATCCTCTATCATCTTCTAAAGGTTAACAGGTGAGTTCTTTATTAACTGGTACCTACAACCTTGCTTGGGGCCTTCTGATCGACGGACGTCATCGAAGGTGGACTTAATCACTTGGCCACCCCGCCGACATCATCATGTCGGCCAGGGTTATTCACGGTAGCCGGACCGGAGAGCCACGTTCTAAGATCCTTAAACCCCTCCTTTACGTTGAGCAAGCATGTTAAGACCCCTCGGTTAAAATATGCATGATCAAGTGGTGCTTTCATTGAGAGTCGAATTAATTCAAAACTGTTTAATTGTTCTTTCTTTTTAGGTTTTGAATTATGATTCGCTATTTACAGAATTTTTTTTTAATTTTTTCTTTTTAACAGTATCATGACTTCCGAGGAATCATCGGAGCATACTCAAACAGCAATTCAACATGCGCCGTCTGGTAGTCAGCAAACGCCAGTTTTGACTACGGAGGCGGCTGCTCAAGCAGGGTACACAATGTACCCCCCACCTGTATCCGGCGAACCCTTTCAGCGGTTTAAGCCGGTATATCCGGATGGGGTTACACCGCCAAGAGCAAACTCACCAGTCACAACCACGCGGTTGGATTTTTCATCGGTGGATCCAAGGGTTATCCCGATAAACGCTGGTGGCGAAACCATGGGACCACATGTAGTTTGCTGCGGCCAGGTACCTATTTACAGTACCACTGTTTCGATACCTCTGCAGACGCAGACTATTCAGCAAAACTCGTCGTTTACACCCCTGCAACCTTGGCAACCACCGCACCCAGTTTCTCAATTCTTAACCCCTGCGGATGCGCAGGCGTTACTTAACAGCTGGGGATTTGGTGTCATTCCAGACGCAAACTCTCATTGGGCGCCAATAACAGCGCAACAACAAAGCACAGCGCAAACGGTTGGGTTCTTGAGTGTGTATCCTCAGTTTTCGCAGGCATCTGCGCCACAGGTCTCGCTCCCCTTACAACCTGTGTATTCGGCATCTTCAAGTAATCCCTCTATTCCAACACCGCAGCCGTGGGTATATCCGCAGATGCAGGGTCAACCTTGGCAAAATATTCAGGGGCAGGCTAATCTTGCAGGGCAATTTATGCAGGCCGCACCCCCTGACATGGTTCACTTATTTTCGCAGCCTGACTTCGTTCAGGACATGATGCGGCGTTTCTTTGCGGGTTTAAAAGGGGATCCTATTAAACCACCTTTCGAGCTACCGACTACTTTTGACAAATTTCCTCCGCACATAACTGCATATCCGTTTCCAGCAGCACCAAAGATACCTAGCACGTTGGGTACTTACAATGGCCTGACCGATCCAGATGATTTTTTACAGCGCTTCGAAGGCGCAATGCGCACTCAAGGCTGGGTGGATCCGGTTGCGTGTCAGATATTTCCTATGACACTACAGGGTATTGCTCGTGAGTGGTTTAATAAGTTGCCGGCGGGTAGTATTGCCGGGTTTATGGATCTGCGGACAAAGTTTTTACTACAATATCAGAATCAGAGACCACGCAAGCGCACTCACATTGAATGCCATGACATCGTGCAGAAGTCCAAGGAATCTTTGGGCGAATTTCTCACAAGGTATACTAATGAGTGCCTGCGTATACCAGATCTCAAACCAGAGCAACAGATTTCCGGACTCATACATGGTATAAACTCAGAACGTCATCCAACACTGGTAAGGCGTCTGCGCCATACAGTCCCAACAACTTATGCTGAGGCGCTTAATGAATGCCACGACTATATGCGGAGTGGCGAAGATAATGACATTCCAACAGCTAGCACACGCAACGAGAGGAAGGACGATGATGATCGTTCGCGCAATCAAAATCGTGGTAACAACTCTCGCGGAAGGTATCCTAGCGGTGGTCCTATCAGGAATGATAAAGGGAAATTAAGTGGCAATTATCGAAACAATAATCAGCGCGGCGTCAACAATCAGAACTATGCGCTTCTTAAAATCTTATCCAAAACGCCCAAAGAAATTTTGGCGACGGAGCCAGTATGCGCGACCTTCGCGGTCCCAACTCTGCTTACAGAATTTGGTAAGCGGGATAAGACAAAGTATTGTGAATTTCACGATGATTACGGGCACGATACGAATAGGTGTAAAAACTTGATGGAACGGGTACTGGAGGCGCTCCGTGCGGGTAAGTTGGATCACCTCAAACCGCCAAAGAAAGATAAAGGGAAAGCCGCAGAAGAGGGGTCAAAAACTAAAACCTTCGCGTGGCAGAAAGTGGATAAGACCAAAAATGCTGATTTAACCATTAACATGGTTGATGCAGAGAAATTAGGTCAGCGAAGAAAGTATAACGATCATCAGGATTGGGAACTTCTTCCAATCACTTTCCCTCCTGTGATGTCAATTGACAGGGTGAATGAACCTATCATTATCAAGTGCCGCATTCCTTCTTGCGGGGTGCAGGTCAAGCGCATGCATGTCGACACTGGGAGCGGTGTTGACATTATGTACGAGCATTGCTATCAATTTCTTCCCGCACACGTGAAGGCGCAGCTACGTCCGTCTGATATCACGCTGTCTGGTTTTTCCGGAGAAAGCTCATGGCCCGTGGGACGGATAGAGTTATTAATAGAGCTCGAATATGACAAGAATCCGCAGTTAATAAGGAACGAATTAGTTGACTTTTATGTGGTTCGCTCGACTTCGCGATATAATGCGCTACTGGGAAGAAATTTCATACGGCGTTTTAACATCATACCTTCGGTAGTGCACGGTTTGATTAAGTTTCCTACTAAGGGAGGAGTTGCCACAATGGCGTCACATCAAAAGATTGAGATATGTGCGTCAGTTGTGCAAATTAACATCCCTAGCGTCGGGGAGCAGATTGCAAGCAGTGCGGTCATTGCTAATCGCTTGCATCCAGATAAGGGTATAAAAATCGGCGCAGGTTTATCAGCTGAAACCAAGGCTAAGTTACATGGTATATTGTCCGCAAACGCAGATGTTTTCGCATGGCGCGAATCAGATATGACAGGTGTCCCGCGGGACATTGCTGAACATAAATTGAATGTTAATCCATCGCTCACACCTGTTAGACAAAAGAAGCGGCATATGGCTTTAGACCGCAGTGATTGGCTATGCGCAGAAATAGACAACCTTGTCAAAGCAAACATTCTACGCGAAGTGCGTTATCAAACATGGGTTGCCAATCCGGTGTTGGTGAAAAAGGCTGATGGTAACTGGCGAATGTGCGTTGATTTTAAAGACATTAACAAAGCATGTCCTAAAGACAATTACCCTCTCCCGGAGATAGACTGGAAGGTTGAATCTTTGTCTGGATTCAGATATAAGTGCTTTCTGGACGCATACAAAGGTTATCACCAAATTCTAATGGCTGCGGAAGACGAAGACAAGACTGCTTTTCATATGCCGCAGGGTATTTATTGTTACACAAAGATGCCTTTCGGCTTGAAGAACGCGGGTGCGACCTATCAGCGTGTAATTGACGCAGCATTCAAGCCTCAAATTGGCAGAAATCTTGAAGCGTATGTCGATGACTTGGTAATCAAAAGCAACACCGAAGAAGACATGCTCGCAGACATCCTAGAAACGTTTGCGTCTCTGCGAAGGATCAACATGAAGCTTAATCCGCTTAAATGTAGCTTTGGAGAGGAGGAAGGCAAGTTTCTAGGTCATGTGGTGACAGCGCGGGGTATCAAGGCTAATCCCAAAAAGATTGAAGCTATTGATAATTTACCATCTCCGAAAACAAAGAAAGATGTGCAGAGTCTCACTGGGAAGCTCGCAGCAATCACGCGGTTTTTGTCAAAAGCCGCAGAGCGTCAGCTACCATTCTTTAACACTTTGAAAAACTGTTTGAAGAAAAAGGATTTTGTCTGGACTCAGGAAGCAGAATCAGCCTTTCAGGAGATGAAAAAGGTGCTTGCAGAGTTACCAACACTTACTGCGCCGGTCCCTGGGGAGACGTTAACGCTGTACCTTGCGGCATCAAAGGAAGCAATCAGTTCAGTTCTCATCGCAGACCGCGAAAAGGTAACCTATCAATTTACTTGCATTATTTATTTCGCAGAACTTTAACGCTGAGGTTTTCTCAGACACAAATGCCGGTCTACTTCGTAAGCAAGACGCTGACATCAAGCGAAGTAAACTACTCGCCAATAGAGAAGCTAGTATATGCGCTTGTCCATACAGCGCGGCGTTTGCGCCGATACTTTCAAGCACATCCGATTGTGGTTCTAACTGATCAGCCAATCAAACAGGTTGGTACATGATTACTTTGCGGCAATGACCGGGGTTACCGCATTGACTAACGCAATCATTTTATTTCATTCAGGTACTGTACAAGCCCGAGATTTCTGGCCGAATGGCCAAGTGGGCAGTCGAATTGGGAGAACATGAAATAAACTTTTCTTCACGCAGTGCGGTTAAGGGTCAAATACTTGCTGACTACCTAGCAGAAATACCTGCTGATGTCGAAGCGTCAGCAGAACATCAAGATCCGCCCGCACCTGTTCTATCACCATGGGAATTATACACCGATGGTGCGTGTAGCGCATCTGGCACAGGCGCAGGTGTAATTTTGACAGGTCCAGGCGGTGAGGAACATACGTACGCACTGCGGTTTAATTTTGCTGTCACAAACAATGAAGCAGAGTATGAGGCTCTGCTAGCAGGTATGCGCATCGCGCATAAGTTAAATGTTAAAATCTTGCACGCTTACGTGGATTCAAAGCTAGTATGCAATCAAGTCTGCGGAGACTTCGAAGCGCACGACATTGCTATGCAGCAATATTTATCGCTTGTTCATAATCTCGCTGACAAGTTCGAGGCTTTTCAAATCTCGCACGTAATGCGGGGGCAAAATAAGAAGGCGGATGCGCTAAGCAAACTAGCTGCCTTGGCTTTTGATCATATGGGTAAGAAAATTCTAATAGAGGAACTCAACGCAAAATCTATTGTCATGATGCCTCTAGTGGCACCGGTTGAGGAATCAAGCCCAACGTGGATGACGCCCATCATCGCTTTTTTACGGGACGGCACTTCACCCGCGGACGCCTCTGATGCGAAGAAAGTCCGCACAAAGGCACTGCTTTATGCCCTCGAGGGCGACGTCTTGTATCGAAGAAACTATTTGGGACCGCATTTAAGGTGCGTAGGTCCGAAAGAGGCAGAGGAAGTTATACGCGAGGTGCATGAGGGTGCATGCGCCCTTCATTCGGGACACAGGTCCATTGTGTCAAAAATCATGCGGTTAGGTTATTATTGGCCTACTATGTACGCAGACACGGCGCGTATTGTCAAGCAATGCGAATCATGCCAAATACATGCACCTATCAGCAGGGCACCTGCGCATCCAATGATACCGGTCTCCTCACCATGGCCATTCTGCAAATGGGCGATCGACATAGTCGGACCATTCCCCAAAGGCCAAGGTAATATTGCCATTCATTTGCTAAATATGCTACTTACGTCATTATCTTACGCATACTCTGCACACGCAGGAAATGTCAAATTCTTAATTGTTGCAATCGATTACTTCACGAAGTGGGTCGAAGCGAAACCGCTGGCAACAATTTCAGGGAAAAGAGTGCGGAATTTTGTATGGGAAGACATTGTCTGTCGATTCGGCATACCCAATGAAATTGTTAGTGATAACGGTACACAATTTGCCGGCGATCCTTTTCGCAGTTGGTGTGCGGAGCTTAATATTAAGCAAACTTTTACTTCAGTTGCGCATCCGCAGGCGAATGGCCAGTGCGAAGTTACCAACCGAGATATAGTTGCTGGAATCAAGGCAAGGTTGGGTCATGACCGCGTTGGTTGGGTGGATGAGCTTCCAAAGGTTTTATGGGCGCATAGAACCACACCCAAAGCAAGCACTGGTGATACTCCGTTTAGTTTGGTTTATGGGTCAGAAGCTGTTGTACCCGCAGAGATTGGGGTACCAACGTTCCGCATACAAAACTTTGATGAGCAAAATAACTCTGAAGCTCTGCGGGAAAATCTTAATCTGCTTGAAGAACGCAGACTCTCTGCGGCTGTTAACGAAGCAAATAACAAGCAGAAAATCGCAAAGTATTACAATCAGCGTGTGCGTTCACGCACTTATAAGTGCGGTGATTTGGTTTGGCGCCAGAACGATGCAAGTCATGCGGAAGATACTGGGAAACTGGGACCTCGTTGGGAGGGCCCATACAGGGTAGCAAAAGCAAGCAACACCGGGGCATACCATCTAGAGACATTAGATGGCAAACCTGTGAAACGCACTTGGCATGCGACGTTATTGAAAAAATGTTACATGTAGCTAGATGGACTTGATCACTCCAATTTGTTTAGCACATTATTTTATTTTTCATCCTTTCGGATATGTCGCAGTTGTAATCATAATTAATGCCAAATAAAAATAATTACATGCGCATACTTTTGTTGTCCATTTATATTTTTCGTATGCGATTCCTGCCTACTTAAGGGGTGTCCTCTAGCCCCCGTGCGGCAGAAGCCTGTTTGGTTACAAGGCTAGACAATAACGGCAGGCGAAGGGAATTGGTTTTCCCCTAGCCAAGCGCCACGCAGACTAGATGGCTGCAAAGTCGACTTTAAAAAAAAAAATAATATACAAGCATTGGTTTGCTTGTGCGTAATCGCTCTCGCATTGGTTTGCTTGAGGAACTCCTAAGCATAAAAACATTGGTTTGTTTTTAGTTGCGTTTGCTTACCATACAACTAATAGTGCACCTCTAGTACATGACAAAGCAATAGCGCAGTAGCTTTTGAGTCTAAATTGTTAAAGGTAAGTTAAAATATTGGTTTATTTTACGCAGTACCATCCGCATACGCATAAGTTGTGGTTAACTATGCGCATGCGCATGCGGTTCATAATTTGTTTTGATTCGCGATATATAAACAAGGATATCACGCATGCATAACAGACAAACATATATACACATCCAAATAAATTATTACATAAGTAATTGTTTCACATGCCTGCCCAACATGGGACTTAGGGCTCCAAAATACATTTACAATTACCTGCCTAAGATTAGGGCTTACGGCACAAACTACTCTAGCAATCCTCCTTCAAAAACCCATCAAGCGGCATCGTCGGGTCAGCCGCAAACGCATTGATCAAAGGGATAGGGATGGACTTGATTGCCTCTTCCGCCTCCAGCAGCGCCGCGGCCGTTCCCTCCTTTAATTTCTTTTGGACAATGTCGGGGAACGGTGGAGTTAGGCCGCATGCCTGGATCACTTCCCGCACAGCCTTGTTCACCTCATGGTCCTTGACCGCATCGACATAGGCATTAAACCGGTCGGACACGGGCTCGGAGTCCATCACTTTCTGCGCAATTGCGGGGAGTGCGGTGCGCAGCTTTGTCATATCTGCCTCGGCCAGCTCGCAGTCGGTAACCGCATCGTCCCTCTCCCTCGTCACCTTTTCCAACTCCAGCCTCACTCGCTCAGTTTCCCCCTTCGCCTGATCAACCGCACCCACAAGCTCTTGATTCTTTTTTCTTTCTTGAATCAAGAGGGTCTTGGTTTCGGCCGCAGTCAATTCAACAGCTTTGCGGGCCTCCTCAGCAGCGTCCCTGTCCTTCTTGACCTGATCTACACCCGCCTGCAGCAAACCCAACTCCACCTCTTTGCGCAGTGCAACATCGTATAGGCTGGAGGATCGACGGGCTTGGTCCGCAAACATCCCAAAGAATACCAGCCCGTTCTGGACAAAGGCATTGAGCGCCTGGTTAAACGGCAGCGCGGCCAGTTGCTCGCGGAACTCTGCTGGGAAGATTTGCTGCAAGAATGCAGATTGCTCCGCAGCATTTTCTGCGGAGGACTGGCAAAGTTGGCGGAGGTTGGCAACACGGAAGCTGCCTTGCGGAGGAGGTAATGTAGACTCAGACTCGACGGGGATCGCCTTGTCTTTGGATGTGGCAGTGGCCTGCAGCTCGGGGTTGACCCGCGGTGTTGTTGGCTGCGTCTCCTCCACATGCTCTGCAAAATACTCAGATTAGTACGCAGATTTTTCTACGCGGTATACATGCGAAAAAATAAACGCTCACCATTAATGGGGGGAGGTAGGTCTGCGGACCGAGGCTCGATGGCAACAAAATTGTCGTTGCGCATATCCTCCAGCTGCTTAGGAGTCTTCTTCTTCTTCTTCTGAGCCTCGGACGTCCCAGCCGCCTTGCGTTTATTGCCTGACTCCGCCGGCGATTCCTCCACATGTTCGCTAGCAGCTGCCTGCTCTAGCTGTTTGTCCACATCCTGCTTGCGGAAAGAGATCCCAGCAATCTCCTCCGCGGTAAGCACCTTCTTCATCCTCATCTCTGCAAACAATAAACGCCTGCGTTAGAAAATATACAAAAATTTATGTAAGTACGCGTTTATGCTATTCCTACCCTTTCCATCGGGGCCAACTATGGCCGGCCGCACATCCTCCCAAGGCCAATACGCGGAGATCTTCCCCAACCGCAGCATAACATTACCATACGAACGGTGCACCAGTTGTGCGTTGACGCACTGCTTCAACAACTTTTTCTCCTCGTCATCCAACGCTGGCATCTTGTTCACATCTTTTTCTACCTTCTCGCACCAAATAAGCGTCTGCGGGAAGCCAGTGCCTACTACGGTCTGGTCGACGAAGAAAAAAGTTTCTTTCCAACTTCCCGCATTCGATTTCGGGGTTTTTGTGAAATTTTGGCGTGCGAAGAAGGTGAACCAAGATTTATGGTGGTTGGCTAAGCGGAATAGGTGGCAAAAAACCTTCACCAATGGTACTGTGTTGAGTGCAACACACCACATCTCGAATAGAATGATTTTGCCTATCGCATACGGGTGCAATTGCCCTAGCCCTACTTTGAAATGATCTAGTACGCCTAAAAAGAAGTCGGTGGGTGGAACCCTAAAATTACCATGCTTAAAAGCATGTTCGTAGATCGCCACCTTATTCTCTGGTGGCTGATGGGCTCGCTGGCTAGGCAGTGGTGGTACCGGATTGTAACCCGCAAGAGGGGGGTATTGCTTAACTAAGTGGTCGATGTTTTTCTGGCCTATGTTGGACTCTACATTCTCTACGAAAGTTTCATTAGCTTTGGTCATTTTTAGATGAATGGAGAACGACTGACCTTTAAATGACGATCGGAATATGACGGAGTTGATCGGAATTGATAGGATTTGGAGGCGAGAGCGTATTTGGGAAGCTTGACACCGGAAAAGTGAAAATGTGTGTGATTTGGGGCTATTTATAGGCAAGATTGGGGGAGCGTGGGTTGGAATGGTGTGATCGTGGCCATACACGTGTAATGCAATCGACGGGTAGCATTTGCTGATCGCGCGTGGTGTCAGTTAAGAATGATTACAAACACGCGCGTGGTTCGCACGCGCCTGCGGCATTGTTACTTTATGTCTTGTCAGCCGAATGGGCTTCTGCGATTGTGACAGGCATCGAGGCGCACGCGAGGACATTAAATGCTCGTCGTCCTTTTGTTTTCTCTTTTTCGCTTAATAGTTTGATATCATATTACTTGCGTCATATAACATCAAACTGGAGGGACTTAATGATACCGCAGCCCGCATGCGCATGTAACATACACACGGGCATGCGCTATGGTGCGTATGCGGGGTGCTCTCATGCGTCATGCGGCATGCGGATCCGTATCTGGCCCCTTTACGGCGGTTGCTTAGCTAACAAGCAAATATCTTTTCCATAATTATATCCGTGATTCGGGGGAGATGGTTATGGAAACGATTATCACTATCCTATGACGGTTCTAGAATTAGGGTTTGCCTATAAATACAAACCCTAATCGTCGTTAGCAACATACCACGTTACGTAGCCATCTTCTACCACACATCCTACGTAACTTACATCCTCTATCATCTTCTAAAGGTTAACAGGTGAGTTCTTTATTAACTGGTACCTACAACCTTGCTTGGGGCCTTCTGATCGACGGACGTCATCGAAGGTGGACTTAATCACTTGGCCACCCCGCCGACATCATCATGTCGGCCAGGGTTATTCACGGTAGCCGGACCGGAGAGCCACGTTCTAAGATCCTTAAACCCCTCCTTTACGTTAAGCAAGCATGTTAAGACCCCTCGGTTAAAATATGCATGATCAGTTAATTATGGTCAATGGTGTTTCCGCCAAGGAATCAAAATATTGGGAGGATTACCAATTCTCCGATGAATCGGATTCCGAAGAGAATTCCGATGATGATATAGAAATTACCCCAACTGAATTTAAAAAGGCAAAAGAAAATAATAAGGGAAAGGGCATAAAAATAGAGAAATCTAATTCCAACCCCGTTGAACTTTATATGTATCGTCAACCCCCGAAGTCCTTAAGTTGTAACAATGACCCAGGAACCTCTAAACCACCAGGTTTTTCTAAACCAATGTGGAAAACGACGGATCGTATTAGGGGAACATCATATATCCCTAGAAACTTGGCAAAACGAACCAAAACTGAAGAAGAAGAAACAAGCGAGTCGGAATAAGATAGTTGTATTCGTGTGGTGTAATATATGTAATATAGTGTGCTTATGCTTTATGATATATGTAAAAATTGCTTGTATTAATAAGTATTTTTTTATGAATCTAACTCTTGTCTATTTTACAGTATAAAAACACAAAATGGATAGACAACCCAATATTTTAAGAGACCTACCCGGAGACATGATTGATGAAATCTTGTCTAGAGTCGGTCAGAATTCTTCGGCACAACTATTTAAGGCGAGATCAGTTTGTAAGACATTCGAAGAACGTTCCAAGAATGCCTTGGTTTATAAAAGGCTTTCGTTCGAAAGATGGGGGATATCACATTGGGAAATCCATAAGTTACGATGTGTTTACTTTGACGCATATATTGCGGGGAACCCAAATGCTATTTTACGCAATGGGTTAAGAAATTATTTTGACTCAATATATCCGAATATTGGACTTCGTGATTTAGAAAAAGCGGCTAACATGCAACATAAAGAAGCATGTTATGCTTACGGATTAGTAATGTTCGCTTCTCACCAAAGTGAGAACAAGAACATCGGGCTACAACTATTAAACAAAACGTTTCCACAAGTGACGGAGTCGGTAATTGGGGTAAGAAATGAGGTTTTTAGATTGTTACGGGACTGTTGGACATTACGTAACCCTCGTCCCTTTGACGACGTTACAACACACTGTCTTATCAACGTCCATAACGGTTATGTTCCACAAGACCAAGGATGGGAAGTAATCCTAGTAAAACCAGAATGCATGACTTGTTTCTGGACGTATGAATTACGTGTCTTTATTGCCTTTGCTGAACGACTTGTGTACTAGCTAGAATTATCTTCACAACCATCTTGTATCAAATTTATTGTGTGCTATATTTCATGCTATATGTAAAATAAGCGGTATTGTAAGTTTGTAAAATATTGTGTAAAAGTTTGAACGCGAAATATTATTATAATCAGTTTTTCATATAGAATTGTAGTAGTTGAATTGTATATTAGCTACTAAGTATATGAACTTAACGGGTAGGTACTACCCGAATTTAAACTTATAAAATGCTAATATGAAGAAAAAGCTTTTATAAATGAGTTCATATTATGCTACGAAATACTATTAACTACTCTTAATATTCTGTATGATTAACTTGTTCCACTTGACTATTTTGAAGGAAATGGCACCGACTACTCGACACACTGTGAATATGAATGAAGAGGAATTCCGTACTTTTCTAGCTTCAAACATAGCCGCAGTACAGGCTGCGCTACATACCAATAATAACCTTGGATCTAGCAGTACAGGAAATCGTGTAGGATGCACCTACAAAGAATTCACTTAATGCAAACCTTTGGAATTTGATGGAACCGAAGGACTGATCGGATTGAAACGGTGGACCGAGAAGGTCGAATCGGTGTTTGCCATAAGTAAGTGTACTGAAGAGGACAAAGTGAAGTACGCTACGTATACCTTCACAGGTTCTGCGTTAACATGGTGGAATACCTATCTAGAGCAAGTGGGACAAGACGATGCGTATGCACTACCGTGGTCAGCATTCAAGCACTTGATGAATGAGAAGTACCGTCCCAGAACTGAGGTCAATAAGCTCAAGACAGAACTTAGAGGGTTACGAACCCAAGGATTTGATATTACCACGTACGAAAGACGATTCACAGAATTGTGCCTATTGTGTCCGGGAGCATTCGAAGATGAGGAAGAGAAGATCGACGCGTTTGTGAAAGGATTACCGGAAAGAATCCAAGAAGATATAAGTTCACACGAGCCCGCCTCCATACAACAGGCATGTAGAATGGCTCACAAACTAGTGAACCAGATTGAAGAAAGAATTAAAGAACAGACTGTTGAAGAGGCCAATGTGAAGCAAGTCAAAAGAAAGTGGGAGGAAAACGGTGATAAGAATCACCAATACAACAACAACAGCAATTACAACAATAATCGCAACAATTATCCCAACAATCGCAACATCAATCGCAACTACAACAAACGGCCCAACAACAACAACAACAACAACAACAACAACAACAGCAACTACAACAATCATCCCAACAACAATAATAACCGCAACAACAACAACAACAATCAGAAGTAGCTATGCCAAAGGTGTGAAAAGTATCACTCGGGGTTCTACACCAAATTTTGCAACAAGTGTAAAAGAAATGGTCATAGCGCGGTGAAGTGTGAGGTCTACGGACCAGGGGTTAATAGAACGAAGGGAACAAATGGTGTCGGAACGAGTAATGGCGGAGCAAGTAGTGTCGGAGCACGTTATGCCAATGTAGTTTGTTATAAATGTGGAAAACCGGGCCACATTATTAGAAATTGCCCGAACCAGGAGAACACGAATGGACAAGGCCGCGGAAGAGTTTTCAATATTAATGTGGCAGAGGCACAGGAAGACCCGGAGCTTGTTACGGGTACGTTTCTTATTGACAATAAATCTGCTTACGTTTTATTTGATTCGGGTGCGGATAAAAGCTATATGAGTAGAGATTTTTGTGCTAAATTAAGTTGTCCATTGACGCCTTTGGATAGTAAATTTTTACTCGAATTAGCAAATGGTAAATTAATTTCAGCAGATAATATATGTCGGAATCGAGAAATTAAACTGGTTAGCGAAACATTTAAGATTGATTTGATACCAGTAGAGTTAGGGAGTTTTGATGTGATAATCGGTATGGACTGGTTGAAAGAAGTGAAAGCAGAGATCGTTTGTTACAAAAATGCAATTCGCATTATACGAGAAAAAGGAAAACCCTTAATGGTGTACGGAGAAAAGG
Source organism: Rutidosis leptorrhynchoides (assembly GCF_046630445.1). Classification (NCBI taxonomy): domain Eukaryota; kingdom Viridiplantae; phylum Streptophyta; class Magnoliopsida; order Asterales; family Asteraceae; genus Rutidosis; species Rutidosis leptorrhynchoides. The sequence continues at coordinate 457,018,707 of NC_092337.1, read as the reverse complement.
GCAACACGAAGCTACATCTTATTAGTAATTTGAAGGAACAAAAACTACTAAGAAAAGGTTGCTATGCTGTTCTAGCACACGTCGAGAAAGTACAAACTGAAGAAAAGAGCATCAATGATGTTCCCATTGCAAAAGAATTTCCCGATGTATTTCCGAAAGAATTACCGGGATTACCCCCACATTGATCCGTTGAATTTCAAATAGATCTTGTACCAGGAGCTGCACCAATAGCTCGTGCGCCTTACAGACTCGCACCCAGCGAGATGAAAGAACTGCAAAGCCAATTACAAGAACTTTTAGAGCGTGGTTTCATTCGACCAAGCACATCACCGTGGGGAGCTCCTATTTTGTTTGTCAAGAAGAAAGATGGTACATTCAGGTTGTGTATCGACTACCGAGAGTTGAACAAACTTACCATCAAGAACCGCTACCCACTATCGAGAATCGACGACTTATTTGATCAACTACAAGGCTCGTCTGTTTATTCAAAGATTGACTTACGTTCCGGGTATCATCAAATGCGGGTAAAAGAAGATGATATTCTAAAGACTGCTTTCAGAACACGTTACGGTCATTACGAGTTTATGGTCATGCCGTTTGGTTTAACTAATGCACCAGCTGTGTTCATGGACCTTATGAACCGAGTGTGTGGACCATACCTTGACAAGTTTGTCATTGTTTTCATTGATGACATACTTATTTACTCAAAGAACGACCAAGAACACGGTGAACATTTGAGAAAGGTGTTAGAAGTATTGAGGAAGGAAGAATTGTACGCTAAGTTTTCAAAGTGTGCATTTTGGTTGGAAGAAGTTCAATTCCTCGGTCACATAGTGAACAAAGAAGGTATTAAGGTGGATCCGGCAAAGATAGAAACTGTTGAAAAGTGGGAAACCCCGAAAACTCCGAAACACATACGCCAGTTTTTAGGACTAGCTGGTTACTACAGAAGGTTCATCCAAGACTTTTCTAGAATAGCAAAACCCTTGACTGCATTAACGCATAAAGGGAAGAAATTTGAATGGAATGATGAACAAGAGAAAGCGTTTCAGTTATTGAAGAAAAAGCTAACTACGGCACCTATATTGTCATTTCCTGAAGGGAATGATGATTTTGTGATTTATTGTGACGCATCAAAGCAAGGTCTCGGTTGTGTATTAATGCAACGAACGAAGGTGATTGCTTATGCGTCTAGACAATTGAAGATTCACGAACAAAATTATACGACGCATGATTTGGAATTAGGCGCGGTTGTTTTTGCATTAAAGACTTGGAGGCACTACTTATATGGGGTCAAAAGTATTATATATACCGACCACAAAAGTCTTCAACACATATTTAATCAGAAACAACTGAATATGAGGCAGCGTAGGTGGATTGAATTATTGAATGATTAAGACTTTGAGATTCGTTACCACCCGGGGAAGGCAAATGTGGTAGTCGATGCCTTGAGCAGGAAGGACAGAGAACCCATTCGAGTAAAATCTATGAATATAATGATTCATAATAACATTACTACTCAAATAAAGGAGGCGCAACAAGGAGTTTTAAAAGAGGGAAATTTAAAGGATGAAATACCCAAAGGATCGGAGAAGCATCTTAATATTCGGGAAGACGGAACCCGGTATAGGGCTGAAAGGATTTGGGTACCAAAATTTGGAGATATGAGAGAAATGGTACTTAGAGAAGCTCATAAAACCAGATACTCAATACATCCTGGAACGGGGAAGATGTACAAGGATCTCAAGAAACATTTTTGGTGGCCGGGTATGAAAGCCGATATTGCTAAATACGTAGGAGAATGTTTGACGTGTTCTAAGGTCAAAGCTGAGCATCAGAAACCATCAGGTCTACTTCAACAACCCGAAATCCCGGAATGGAAATGGGAAAACATTACCATGGATTTCATCACTAAATTACCAAGGACTGCAAGTGGTTTTGATACTATTTTGGTAATAGTTGATCATCTCACCAAATCAGCACACTTCCTGCCAATAAGAGAAGATGACAAGATGGAGAAGTTAGCACGACTGTATTTGAAGGAAGTCGTCTCCAGACATGGAATACCAATCTCTATTATCTCTGATAGGGATGGCAGATTTATTTCAAGATTCTGGCAGACATTACAGCAAGCATTAGGAACTCGTCTAGACATGAGTATTGCCTATCATCCACAAACTGATGGGCAGAGCGAAAGGACGATACAAACACTTGAAGACATGCTACGAGCATGTGTTATTGATTTCGGAAACAGTTGGGATCGACATCTACCGTTAGCAGAATTTTCCTACAACAACAGCTACCATTCAAGCATTGAGATGGCGCCGTTTGAAGCACTTTATGGTAGAAAGTGCAGGTCTCTGATTTGTTGGAGTGAAGTGGGGGATAGACAGATTACGGGTCTGGAGATTATACAAGAAACTACCGAGAAGATCATCCAAATTCAACAACGGTTGAAAACCGCCCAAAGTCGACAAAAGAGCTACGCTGACATTAAAAGAAAAGATATAGAATTTGAAATTGGAGAGATGGTCATGCTTAAAGTTGCACCTTGGAAAGGCGTTGTTCGATTTGGTAAACGAGGGAAATTAAATCCAAGGTATATTGGACCATTCAAGATTATTGATCGTGTCGGACCAGTAGCTTACCGACTTGAGTTACCTCAACAACTCGCGGCTGTACATAACACTTTCCACGTTTCGAATTTGAAGAAATGTTTTGCTAAAGAAGATCTCACTCTTTCGTTAGATGAAATCCAAATCAACGAAAAACTTCAATTCATCGAAGAACCCGTCGAAATAATGGATCGTGAGGTTAAAAGACTTAAGCAAAACAAGATACCAATTGTTAAGGTTCGATGGAATGCTCGTAGAGGACCCGAGTTCACCTGGGAGCGTGAAGATTAGATGAAGAAGAAATACCCGCATCTATTTCCAGAAGATTCGTCAACACCTTCAACAGCTTAAAATTTCGGGACGAAATTTATTTAACAGGTAGGTACTGTAGTGACCCGAACTTTTCCATGTTTATATATATTAATTGAGATTGATATTTACATGATTAAATGTTTCCAATATGTTAAGCAATCAAACTTGTTAAAACTTGATTAATTGAAATATGTTTCATATAGACAATTGACCACCCAAGTTGACCGGTGATTCACGAACGTTAAAACTTGTAAAAACTATATGATGACATATATATGGATATATATATAGTTAACATGATACTATGATAAGTAAACATATCATTAAGTATATTAACAATGAACTACATATGTAAAAATAAGACTACTAACTTAATGATTTTTAAACGAGACATATATGTAACGATTATCATTGTAAAGACATTTAATGTATATATATCATATTAAGAGATATTAATACATGATAATATCATGATAATATAATAATTTAAAATCTCATTTGATATTTATACACTTTTGAAAGACTTCAATACACTTATCAAAATACTTCTACTTAACAAAAATGCTTGCAATTACATCCTCGTTCAGTTTCATCAACAATTCTACTCGTATACACCCGTATTCGTACTCGTACAATACACAGCTTTTAGATGTATGTACTATTGGTATATACACTCCAATGATCAGCTCTTAGCAGCCCATGTGAGTCACCTAACACATGTGGGAACCATCATTTGGCAACTAGCATGAAATATCTCATAAAATTACAAAAATATGAGTAATCATTCATGACTTATTTACATGAAAACAAAATTACATATCCTTTATATCTAATCCATACACCAACGACCAAAAACACCTACAAACACTTTCATTCTTCAATTTTCTTCATCTAATTGATCTCTCTCAAGTTCTATCTTCAAGTTCTAAGTGTTCTTCATAAATTCTACAAGTTCTAGTTACATAAAATCAAGAATACTTTCAAGTTTGCTAGCTCACTTCCAATCTTGTAAGGTGATCAACCAACCTCAAGAAATCTTTGTTTCTTACAGTAGGTTATCATTCTAATATAAGGTAATAATCATATTTAAACTTTGGTTCAACTTCTATAACTATAACAATCTTATTTCAAGTGATGATCTTACTTGAACTTGTTTTCGTGTCATGATTCTGCTTCAAGAACTTCGAGCCATCCAAGGATCCGTTGAAGCTAGATCCATTTTTCTCTTTTCCAGTAGGTTTATCCAAGGAACTTAAGGTAGTAATGATGTTCATAACATCATTCGATTCATACATATAAAGCTATCTTATTCGAAGGTTTAAACTTGTAATCACTAGAACATAGTTTAGTTAATTCTAAACTTGTTCGCAAACAAAAGTTAATCCTTCTAACTTGACTTTTAAAATCAACTAAACACATGTTCTATATCTATATGATATGCTAACTTAATGATTTAAAACCTGGAAACACGAAAAACACCGTAAAACCGGATTTACGCCGTCGTAGTAACACCGCGGGCTGTTTTGGGTTAGTTAATTAAAAACTATGATAAACTTTGATTTAAAAGTTGTTATTCTGAGAAAATGATTTTTATTATGAACATGAAACTATATCCAAAAATTATGGTTAAACTCAAAGTGGAAGTATGTTTTCTAAAATGGTCATCTAGACGTTGTTCTTTCGACTGAAATGACTACCTTTACAAAAACGACTTGTAACTTATTTTTCCGACTATAAACCTATACTTTTTCTGTTTAGATTCATAAAATAGAGTTCAATATGAAACCATAGCAATTTGATTCACTCAAAACGGATTTAAAATGAAGAAGTTATGGGTAAAACAAGATTGGATAATTTTTCTCATTTTAGCTACGTGAAAATTGGTAACAAATCTATTCCAACCATAACTTAATCAACTTGTATTGTATATTATGTAATCTTGAGATACCATAGACACGTATACAATGTTTCGACCTATCATGTCGACACATCTATATATATTTCGGAACAACCATAGACACTCTATATGTGAATGTTGGAGTTAGCTATACAGGGTTGAGGTTGATTCCAAAATATATATAGTTTGAGTTGTGATCAATACTGAGATACGTATACATTGGGTCGTGGATTGATTCAAGATAATATTTATCGATTTATTTCTGTACATCTAACTGTGGACAACTAGTTGTAGGTTACTAACGAGGACAGCTGACTTAATAAACTTAAAACATCAAAATATATTAAAAGTGTTGTAAATATATTTTGAACATACTTTGATAAATATGTATATATTGTTATAGGTTCGTGAATCAACCAGTGGCCAAGTCTTATTCCCGACGAAGTAAAAATCTGTGAAAGTGAGTTATAGTCCCACTTTTAAAATCTAATATTTTTGGGATGAGAATACATGCAGGTTTTATAAATGATTTACAAAATAGACACAAGTACGTGAAACTACATTCTATGGTTGAATTATCGAAATCGAATATGCCCCTTTTTATTAAGTCTGGTAATCTAAGAATTAGGGAACAGACACCCTAATTGACGTGAATCCTAAAGATAGATCTATTGGACCCAACAAGCCCCATCCAAAGTACCGGATGCTTTAGTACTTCGAAATTTATATCATATCCGAAGGGTGTCCCGGAATGATGGGGATATTCTTATATATGCATCTTGTTAATGTCGGTTACCAGGTGTTCACCATATGAATGATTTTTATCTCTATGTATGGGATGTGTATTGAAATATGAAATCTTGTGGTCTATTGTTACGATTTGATATATATAGGTTAAACCTATAACTCACCAACATTTTTGTTGACGTTTAAAGCATGTTTATTCTCAGGTGAATATTAAGAGCTTCCGCTGTTGCATACTAAAATAAGGACAAGATTTGGAGTCCATGTTTGTATGATATTGTGTAAAAACTGCATTCAAGAAACTGATTTCGATGTAACATATTTGTATTGTAAACCATTATGTAATGGTCGTGTGTAAACAGGATATTTTAGATTATCATTATTTGATAATCTACGTAAAGCTTTTTAAAACCTTTATCTATGAAATAAAGGTTATGGTTTGTTTTAAAAATGAATGCAGTCTTTGAAAAACGTCTCATATAGAGGTCAAAACCTCGCAACGAAATCAATTAATATGGAACGTTTTTAATCAATAAGAACGGGACATTTCAAATGCGGTGGACCACACTTAACGAAAGATTGTCACATTGAACAAATGATGGAACAACGAGAGAATGTTTCCTACATGAACCAAAGGCCGGGAAATAATTATCAAAATAATTATCAACAGCGAAGGCCAAACTTCAATCGAAATCAAAACATTCTTTACAATCCAAATAGACCAAACAATAACTCGTATAGCCAACAAGATCCGAATAACCAACCAACTCAAAACAACACTTTCAATCAACAAAGACCTAGCTTGTATAAACCACCACAACAAACCGAAGAGAAAAAGCCAAATCTGGAAGAAATGATGGCAAAGCTAATGGAATCTCAAACACAATTTATTACATCTCAAACCCAAACAAATGAGAGGTTTGATCAGTCATTAAGAACTCAACAAGCTTCCATTTTGAATCTAGAAAAACACGTAGGTACTCTTGCTAGCATGATGAGTGAGAGGGAACAAGGAAAGCTACCGAGTAATACTGAAGTAAATCCTCGAAATGAGAATGTTAATATGGTGTCAACAAATTCTGAAAAACCAACACCAGAAGATGGGAAGGTTTTAGATGTGAGTAACAATGAAGAAGTTACACCACCACCACCACCCGAGTATGTAAAGCCAGTGGTGGCACCATACAGACCACCCATCCCGTTTCCAAGAAAATGAGTTGAGTATGAGCAAGTAATAGGTAATAAAGTTTGTGATACCTTTGAAAAGAAGAAAAAGAATAAGAAAGTGCAAGAAACAAAAACCGTAAAGATAAACTCGGTGAAGACAGTTCCACCAAAACCTCCACCCAGGGTGGGTGATCCGGGTGAATTTATTGTTCCTTGTCTACTTAGTGATTGTGTCATGTATGATGCACTAGCAGATTTAGGTGCGAGTGTGAGTGTTATGCCTCTTTCATTATATAAGAGATTAGGAGTAGGTGAGTTAAGTCCAACAGAGATGAGTGTTCGACTTTTTGATCAAACCATTAAGCACCCAGTTGGAATTGCTGACGACCTACCCGTTCAAGTGGGTAATTTAACCTTTTTAGTTTAATTTATTGTCATTGACATAGAAGAGGACCCAAACATTCCTCTAATTTTAGGTCGACCATTCTTAGCATCTACCGGGGCATTATTTGATGTAAGAAAAGGTAGAATGACACTTAGTAATAATGAAAAATCGATCACCTTTGTGAGTCGAAAGTCTAAATCTCCACCAACCAAAACCGTTGAACCGACAAAAATGATATGCAAGAACCATGTTGTTTTACCAACTCCAACGGTAGTGCTTAGCAATAATAAAATGCCTAAGTTTGGGGAAGATGAAGTAACACCTAATGATGACCTGATAACAAAGAACCCCATTGTTGAAACAAAATTAAATGACTCCGTTATTAACAGTTCAATGAAGAAACTTATTAAACGGATTCGCGATGCTAGAACCAAGGGGAACTTTAAGTTATGTAACCGGTTAGTATCCAATCTATCTCCTAGAGAAAAGGCGAAACTAGTTGAATTTGTGGATATTACACAGGAATCCGACCAATGGCTTAAAGCAAAAGTCACAGATATGCAAGTCGATTATGGTCCAAGAGAAATTGACAATGAAGTTAACCACAATTTCGACACCACAGCTACCTAAGTGTGGGGAGATTCAAATGTTCTAAGAAATAATGCTGTCTAGGGTTAGTTGTTATGTTCTCGTGTAGTTCCGAGAATGGAATTCGATTGGTCTTTTCTGCTAGCAGACACTAAAGAACTAGTTTTCTCCCCCCATTCTGATTTTTTTTCAAATATTTTGTAGGAAATTAATATGCTTTTTAAATTTAATTTTTGTGTGATTTTAAAAAACAAAAATTACTTTATTTCATTAAGTTTTTAAAAAAATGATTTCTAAAATTTATCGTAAGTTGAAGACTAGGTCATGGAACCGAAATTGCTTTACCCGAGGGCGGGGCGACAAATTTTGTTATCATTATTTTTAATTTTATTGATCTAAAGTATACCAAAAAAATTAAAAAACCACAAAAATCTTTGCTTTTAAAACAATCGCTTTAAAAACGACAAATTTTAAATTTTGTCGAGGGACGGACTAGGTAAACATACCGAAACTACCTAAAGTAAAAGGAAACAAAATTTTAAAAATTATTCATTTAAATTATTTTAATAAATAAAGGTTTTTAAAATATATATATATATATATATATATATGTTTGTAGTTTATCTTATGTACAAAACAGGGTAAAACAGCGCACTTGTAAAGATTAAGTTCAGCAAAAGCTGCTAATTTGGACGATAAGACGCAAAACATATGTGAAATTACAACAAAAGGAATGAACGATGAGGCACGCCATCTATCATTCGACGACCTTAGTAATTACAAACTCGGTATTTTTAATCACTTTTCTACACTAATCACCCTCATGAATTTATAATTATAGTCTGATTTCATGCAAATGAGGGCATTGCATGATCTCAAGTGTGGGGAAGGGTTATAAATTCTCTCGGGTTTACACTTAGTTTAATTGCCAAATTTTGTGAAAATTTGAAAAATTTTCAACTTAATGAATTCAAAATCATGTTTATACATATTTATGAACGATAAAACTAGGTGTTAATGCCGAAATTATTGTTACCTCGGAGAGAACATAAATGGAGAAACAACCCAAAACGTTAGAATTCATTTAAAATGGAATAAAGGAGAATAAAAAGGCAAAGAAATAAAATAAAAAGCTAAGTGTGGGAAGAATTTACCAAGTTCTTCAAAACAAATATCACATATTTGTACAAGATTATTGCAGGTACTTTTGCTTTGGACGATTTTAATCAGTTTTACCTAATTTACTATAATATATTTGAAAAAATAGATGGATATACATGATGATCAATTACATCATTAAAAGGAAGTAAAGTCTTCGGAAAAAGACACGCGCTTCTTGATTTAGGTCAGGAAGTTGTCGTCCAGACCAGTTGTAGAGTCTACGAAAAACCTTGAAAAGTTTTCTCGAAAATCAGCTGGAAATCCACGGACCTCAACATCAAACAGGGTCGCCAAGTGGTCAGACTTATCCTAACCATGAGAGAATCTGTCTCGTAAAATGGGGAGGGCGTCGTGAAAATTAGCTTGATAAGACTAATAAATCAGACCCCCAGAAAGGATAATCTCCTTAAAAGATTAAAAATCGGCCTTTAAGCCTGATATTACTCAATCCTTGAGATTGACCTTAAAGATTGAGAATTACAAACTCATGGAATTCGATGATATCTAAACTTGAGCTTGAACGAGAAAATATTTTGATCAAAATAAAACCGATTTGTTTTCTGAAAACCCATTTTCAATGCGTTCATTACCATTGAACGTAAAATCCTAGGAATTCACCTAGAATTCATTAGGTCACCTGAACCAAATCGGGTGTCAACCGTAAGAACGGTGGTTGCATAGCATGGTCAAAGACAGGACTTTGTGCCAGACCAAAAAACTATAGGGTGATCTTTACTATTGCTCCTACAAAGGATAGTAATTGCATCCGACACGTTTTAGACCATAATCAAAAGCATGTCAGGGGACATTGCCTTAACAGTTGCTTGTTCAACGCTTTCCTTTATAACCGGATGGTAGTTTACCGAAAGGTAATATACGGAGCAAGTATACTGGACGTGTTGCTTTCCTAATACAAGGTTAGCAAGTGGGTGACACAAAACCATAAGTTTTGAGCTAAAATTTTCAAATCTGAAACCCACAAAACCCACAAAAACAATTTCGCAAACACCGGTAAAGGGTTATTCCGGAAAACTTATCTAGGGTAAAAGCTAGATTGAATTTTCAAAAGATCAATTATTTTCATAAAGATCCAATTTCCTAAAGGATCTAAATTTTCATAGTCATGTGGGACTGTAAACCACAACGTTACTATCATTGTTCATACCGCCAAATCGAAATCACTGATGTACAAAGTGTGAAGAATAAAGAAGTGATTCTAGTATTTTATTTCAAGACTATATTGCTTGAGGACAAGCAACGCTCAAGTGTGGGAATATTTGATAATGCTAAAAATGAACATATATTTCATAGCATTATCCCTCAAGAAAGACAAGCTTTTAGTTGCAATTGTTCTATTTACAAGTGATATTCGTTTAAATAATAAAAGGTGAAGACAAAAGACATATTCGACGAATTGAAGACGCAAACGACCAAAAAGCTCAAAAGTACAAAGTACAATCCAAGTGGTTCAAATTATTGATGAGAAACGTCTAGAAATTACAAGAGTACAAGCCGCGAAACGCAAAGTACAAGATATTAAATTGTACGCAAGGACGTTCGAAAATTTGGAACCGGGACCAGAGTCAACTCTCAACGCTCGACGCAACGGACTAAAAATTACAAGTCAACTATGCACATGAATATAATATAATATATAATTAATTCTTAAAATTATATATATATATATATATATATATATATATATATATATATATATATATATATATATATATATATATATATATATATATATATATATATATATATATATATATATATTATTTATTAAAACCGTCGGCAAACAAGAAAACAAAATTATGTGAGCTGGATCAGAGGGTCATGCGATCGCATGGCCTGGAAGCACAATTTCCATGCGATCGCATGGGGCCAAAAGTCAGGCCAAGTGCTATAAATTGCAAAGTTTTCAACCGAGTTTGGTACTCCTTTTTCTATCCTCTCTATCTCTCTGATATATATATATATATATATATATATATATATATATATATATATATATATATATATATATATATATATATATATATATATATATATATATATATATATATATATATATATATTTATATAATATTTTAATTTCAATTTCAATTTCAATTTCAATTTAATAATAATAAGGGTATGTTAGCGAATGTTGTAAGTGTGTAAGTCGAAATTCTGTCCGTGTAACGCTACGCTATTATTAATCATTGTAAGTTATGTTAAACCTTTTTAAATTAATGTCTCGTAGCTAAGTTATTATTATGCTTATTTAAATTGAAGTAATCGTGATGTTGGGCTAAATATTAAAATTGGGTAATTGGGCTTTGTACCATAATTGGGGTTTGGACAAAAGAATGACACTTGTGGAAATTAGACTATGGGCTATTAATGGGCTTTATATTTGTTTAATTGAATGATAGTTCGTTAATTTAATATAAAGATTTACAATTGGATGTACCTATAAATAACCACATACACTCGATCGGACACGATGGGCGGGATATTTATAAGTACTAATAATCGTTCATTTAACCGGACACGAGAATGGATTAATAGTCAATGAACTTATTAAAACAGGGGTGAATTATATACAAGGAAAATTCGTGTAATTATAGTTTAAGTCCCCAATTAGTTGAAATATTTGACTTCGGATATAAGGATAATTTGACGAGGACACTCGCACTTTATATTTATGACTGATGGACTGTTATGGACAAAAACCAGACGGACATATTGAATAATCCAGGACAAAGGACAATTAACCTATGGTAATAAAATAAAATCAACACGTCAAACATCATGATTACGGAAGTTTAAATAAGCATAATTCCTTTATTTCATATTTAATTGCATTTTTAATTTTCGCACTTTAATTTATTGTCATTTTAATTATCGTACTTTTTAATTATCCCAATTTTATTTATCGTCATTTTATTTATCGCAATTTCATTATTGTCATTTACTTTACACTTTAAATTAAGTCTTTTATATATTTAATATTTTACATTAGATTTTAACTGTGACTAAAGTTTTAAAATCGAAAAACCGGTCATTAAACGGTAAAAACCTCCTTTTATAATAATAATACTACTTATATTTATATTTATATTTATACAAATATAGTTTTAAAAATATAGCGTTAAACTTGGCTAGCTCCCTTTGGAACGAACCGGACTTACTAAAAACTACACTACTGTACGATTAGGTACACTGCCTATAAGTGTTGTAGCAAGGTTTAGGTATATCCACTCTATAAATAAATAAATAACTTGTTTAAAATTGTATCGTATTTAATAGTATTTCCTAGCAAAAATACTACTATTTTGTACCCCTTCGCTTTAACATCAAGTGTATATACCAATAGTAAATACATTTAGAAGCTGTGTATTGTACAAGTACAAATACGAGTGCATACGAGTAGAATTGTTGATGAAAATGAACGAGGATGTAATCGTAAGCATTTTTGTTAAGTAGAAGTACTTTGATAAGTGTCTTGAAGTCTTTCAAAAGTGTATGAATACATATTGAAACACTACATGTATATACATTTTAACTGAGTCGTTAAGTCATCGTTAGTCGTTATATGTAAATGTTGTTTTGAAACCTTTAAGTTAACGATCTTGTTAAATGTTGTTAACCCATTGTTTATTATATCTAATGAGATATTAAATTATTACATTATCATGATATTATGATGTATTAATATATCTTAATATGATATATATACAATTAAATGTTGTTACAACGATAATCTTTACATGTATGTTTCGTTTCGAAATCCTTAATTTAGTAGTCTTGTTTTTACATATGTAGTTCATTGTTAATATACTTAATGAGATACATACTTATCATAATATCATGTTAACTATATATATATATATATATATATATATATATATATATATATATATATATATATATATATATATATATATATATATATATATATACATATATATGTCATCATATAGTTTTTACAAGTTTTAACGTTCGTGAATCGCCGGTCAACTTGGGTGGTCAATTGTCTATACGAAACCTATTTCAGTTAATCAAGTCTTAACAAATTTGATTGCTTAACATGTTGGAAACACTTAATCATGTAAATAACAATTTCATTTAATATATATAAACATGGAAAAGTTCGGGTCACTACAGTACCTACCCGTTAAATAAATTTCGTCCCGAAATTTTAAGCAGTTGGAGGTGTTGACGTATCTTCTGGAAATAAGTGCGGGTATTTCTTCTTCATCTGATCTTCTTATTCCCAGGTGAACTCGGGTCCTCTACGAGCATTCCATCGAACCTTAACAATTGGTATCTTGTTTTGCTTAAGTCTTTTAACCTCACGATCCATTATTTCGATGGGTTCTTCAATGAATTGAAGTTTTTCGTTGATTTGGATTTCGTCTAACGGAATAGTGAGATCTTCTTTAGCAAAACATTTCTTCAAATTCGAGACGTGGAAAGTGTTATGTACAGTCGCAAGTTGTTGAGGTAATTCAAGTCGGTAAGCAACTGGTCCGACACGATCAATAATCTTGAATGGTCCAATATACCTTGGATTTAATTTCCCTCATTTACCAAATCGAACAACGCCTTTCCAAGGTGCAACTTTAAGCATGACCATCTCTCCAATTTCAAATTCTATATCTTTTCTTTTAATGTCAGTGTAGCTCTTTTGTCGACTTTGGGCGGTTTTCAACCGTTGTTGAATTTGGATGATCTTCTCGGTAGTTTCTTGTATTATATCCGAACCCGTAATCCGTCTATCCTCCACTTCACTCTAACAAATCGGAGACCTGCACTTTCTTTCATAAAGTGCTTCAAACGGTGCCATTTCAATGCTTGAATGGTAGCTGTTGTTGTAGGAAAATTCTGCTAACGGAAGGTGTCGATCCCAACTGTTTCCGAAATCAATAACACATGCTCGTAGCATGTCTTCAAGCGTTTGTATCATCCTTTCGCTCTGCCCATGAGTTTGTGGATGATCGGCAGTACTCATGTCTAGACGAGTTCCTAATGCTTGGTGTAATGTCTGCCAGAATCTTGAAATAAATCTGCCATCCCTATCAGAGATAATTGAGATTGGTATTCCATGTCTGGAGACGACTTCTTTCAAATACAGTCATGCTAACTTCTCCATCTTGTCATCTTCTCTTATTGGCAGGAAGTGTGCTGATTTGGTGAGACGATCAACTATTACCCAAATAATATCAAAACCACTTGCAGTCCTTGGCAATTTAGTGATGAAATCCATGGTAATGTTTTCCCATTTCCATTCCGGAATTTCAGGTTGTTGAAGTAGACCTGATGGTTTCTGATGCTCAGCTTTGACCTTAGAACACGTCAAACATTCTCCTACGTATTTAGCAATATCGGCTTTCATACCCGGCCACCAAAAATGTTTCTTGAGATCCTTGTACATCTTCCCCGTTCCATGATGTGTTGAGTATCTGGTTTTATGAGCTTCTCTAAGTACCATTTCTCTCATATCTCCAAATTTTGGTTCCCAAATTCTTTCAGCCCTATACCGGGTTCCGTATTCCCGAATATTAAGATGCTTCTCCGATCCTTTGGGTATTTCATCCTTTAAATTTCTTTCTTTTAAAACTCCTTGTTGCGCCTCCTTTATTTGAGTAGTAAGGTTATTGTGAATCATTATATTCATAGCTTTTACTCGAATGGGTTCTCTGTCCTTTCTGCTCAAGGCGTCGGCTACCACATTTGCCTTCCCCGGGTGGTAACGAATCTCAAAGTCGTAATCATTCAACAATTTAATCCACCTGTGCTGCCTCATGTTCAGTTGTTTCTGATTAAATATGTGTTGAAGACTTTTGTGGTCGGTATATATAATACTTTTGACTCCATATAAGTAGTCCCTCCAAGTCTTTAATGCAAAAACAACCGTGCCTAATTCCAAATCATGCGTCATATAATTCTGCTCGTTAATCTTCAATTGTCTAGACGCATAAGCAATTACCTTCGTTTGTTGCATTAATACACAACCGAGACCTTGCTTTGAGGCGTCACAATATATCACAAAATCATCATTCCCTTCAGGTAATGACAATATAGGTGCCGTAGTTAACTTTTTCTTCAACAATTGAAACGCTTTCTCCTGCTCATCCTTCCATTCAAATTTCTTCCCTTTATGCATTAATGCATTCAAGGGTTTTGCTATTTTGGAAAAATCTTGGATGAATCTTCTGTAGTAACCAGCCAATCCTAAAAATTGACGTATATGCTTCGGAGTTTTCGGGGTTTCCCACTTTTCAACGGTTTCAATCTTTGCCGGATCCACCTGAATACCTTCTTTGTTCACTATGTGACCGAGGAATTGAACTTCTTCCAACCAAAATGCACACTTTGAAAATTTAGCGTACAGTTTTTCTTTCCTCAACAACTCTAGCACTTTTCTCAAATGTTCTTAGTGCTCTTGATCATTCTTTGAGTAAATATGTATGTCATCGATGAAAACAATGACAAACTTGTCAAGGTATGGTCTACATACTCGGTTCATGAGGTCCATGAACACAGCTGGTGCGTTAGTCAACCCAAATGGCGTAACCATAAACTCGTAATGACCTTAACACGTTCTGAAAGCAGTCTTCGGAATATCATCCTCCTTCACCCGCATTTGATGATATCCAGAACGTAAATCAATCTTCGAATAAACTGACAAGCCTTGTAGTTGATCAAATAAGTCGTCAATTCTCGGTAGTGGATAACGGTTCTTGATAGTAAGTTTGTTCAACTCTCGGTAGTCGATACACAACCTGAATGTACCATCCTTCTTTTTGACAAACAAAACAGGAGCTCCCCATGGTGATGTACTTGGTCGTATAAAACCACGCTCTAAAAGTTCTTGTAGTTGGTTTTGGAGTTCCTTCATTTCACTGGATGCGAGTCTGTATAGAGCACGAGCTATTGGTGCAGCTCCTGGTACAAGATCTATTTGAAATTCAACGGATCGATGTGGGGGTAATCCCGGTAATTCTTTCGAAAATACATCGGGAAATTCTTTTGCGACAGGAACATCACTGATGTTCTTTTCTTCAGGTTTAACTTCCTCAATGTGTGCTAGAATGACGTAACAACCTTTTCTTATTAGTTTTTGCGCCTTCAAATTACTAATAAGATTTAACTTCACGTTGCTCTTTTCTCCGTATATCATTAAAGGTTTTCCTTTTTTCGTACAATGCGAATTGCATTTTTGTAACATACGATCTCTGCTCTCACCTTTTCAACCAGTCCATGCCAATTATCACATCAAAACTTCCTAACTCTAGTGGTATCAAATCAATCTTAAATGTTTCACTAACCAGCTTAATTTCTCGATTCCGACATATATTATCTGCTGTAATTAATTTACCGCTTGCTAATTTGAGTAAAAATTTATTATCCAAAGGCATCAGTGGACAACTTAATTTAGCACAAAAATCTCTACTCATATAGCTTCTATCTGCACCCGAATCAAATAAAACATAAGCAGATGTATTGTCAATAAGAAACGTACCCAAGCTTCGGGTCTTCCTGCGCTTCTGCCGCATTAATATTGAAAACTCTTCCACGGCCTTGCCCATTAGTATTTCCTTGGTTTGGGGAATTTCTAATAATGTGGCCCGGTTTTCCACATTTATAACAAACTACGTCAGCATTATTTGTTCCGACCTTATTTGTTTCTTTATTTTTGTTATTCTTTGGTCTGTAAACCTCATATTTTGTCGCGCTATGACCTCTTCTCTTACACTTGGTGCAAACTGTTGTGCAAAACGCATTCGGATGGTACTCTGCACAACTGAAGCATGGTTGTTTCTGTTGTTTGCTGTTATTAAGGTTGTTGTTGGGATTGTTATTGTTGTTGAAACGGTTGTTGTAGTTGTTGTTGTTGTTGGGACGTTTGTTGTAGTTATTGTTAGAATTACGGTTATTGTTGCGATTGTTGTTGCGGTTGTGGTTGTAATTGTTATTGTTGTTGTACTGGTGACTCTTGTCACCGTTTTCCTCCCACTTCCTCTTGAGTTGTTTCGTGTTGGCTTCTTCGGCCGCCTGTTCTTTAATTCTCCCCTCAATCTGATTTATGAGTTTATGAGCCATTCGACTTGCCTTCTGTATGGAAGCGGGCTAGTGTAAACTCACATCTTATTGAATCCTTACTGGTAACCCTTTTACAAATGCGTCGATCTTCTCTTCTTCATCTTCGAACGCTCCCGGACACAATAGGCATAACTCTGTGAATCGTTGTTCATATGTGGTAATGTTAAATCCTTGTGTTCGTAACTCTCTAAGTTCTACCTTGAGCTTATTGACTTCGTTTCTAGGACGGTACTGCTCGTTCATCAATTGTTTGAATGCCAACCACGGTAGTGCGTAAGCAGCATTTTGTCCTACCTGTTCAAGATAGGTGTTCCACCACGTTAACGCAGTACCTGTGAAGGTATGCGTAGCGTACTTAACTTTGTCCTCTTCAGTACACTTACTTATGGCAAACACCGATTCGACCTTCTCGGTCCACCATTTCAATCCAACTGGACCCTCGGTTCCATCAAATTCCAAAGGTTTGCAGGCAGTGAATTCTTTGTAGGAACATCCTACACAATTTCTTGTGGAATTTGTTCCACTGCTAGAACCAGAGTTATTGTTGTTATTTTGCATTGCGGCATGCACTGCGGCTATGTTCGCAGCAAGGAAAACACAGAAGTCTTCCTCACTCATGTTCAAGTTCTGACGAGTTGTCGGTGCCATTTCCTTCAAAAATAGCCAAAAGAATTGAGTTAATCATATAGAATTTAAGAGTAGTTAATAGTATTTCGTAGCATAATATGAACTTATTTATAAAAGCTTTTTCTTCATATTAGCATTTTATAGTTTTAATTCGGGTAGTACCTACCAGTTAAGTTCATACTTAGTAGCTATTATACAATTCAACTACTACTATTCTATATGAAAAACTTATTACAATAATGTTCAAACTTTTATACAATATTTTACAAACATACAATACCACTATTATACATATAGGATGAAATATAGCACATAATAACTTGTTACCCGGCAGCTATAAAGGCAATTCTAGTTAATACGCAAGCCGTTCAACAAAAGAAATAAAGACACATAATTCATAAGTCCAGAAACAAGTCATGCATTCTGGTTGTACTAATATTATTTTCCATCCTTGGTTATGTAGCAGATAACCATTATGACCATTAGCTAGGCAGCATGTTGTAACGTCGTCAAAAGGACGAGGTTTCGTAATGCCCAACAGCCCCGTAATAATCTAAAAACCTTGTGTCTCACCTCAACTACCGAGTCCGTCACTTGTGGAAATGTTTTATTTAAAAGTTGCAACCCAATGTTCTTTTTCTCAATTTGATGAGAAGCGAACATTATTAACCGTAAGCATAACATGCTTCTTTATGTTGCATGTTAGAAGCTCTTTCTAAAGAACGGAGTCCTATGTTGGGATATGTTGAGTCAAAATAGGTTCTTAACCCATAGCGTAAAATTGCATTTGGGTTCTCCGCATTTAACGCTTTAAATAAAACACGGCGTAACTTACGGTCTCCCCAATGTGATATACCCCACCTATCAAAGGAAAGCCTTTTATAAACTAAGGCATTTCTGGAAAGTCTTTCAAATGTTTGACATGTTAATTTCGCCATAACTAAATGTGTTGATGAATTCTGACCGACTCTAGACAAGATTTTCTCAATCATATCTTCTGGTAGGTCTTCTAAATTATTCGGTTGTCTACCCTTAACGTCCATTTTATGTTTTTATACTGTAAAATAGACAAGGATTAGATTCGTAAAAGATAATTAACAAACAATACAAGCAATTTTTACATAGAACATAAAAGTACAAGCACACTACAATACATATAATACATAACATGATTACAACCCTCTAATCTGAATCACTGGTTTCTTCTTCTTCGGACTTGGTTTGTTTTCCTAATTTTCTAGGGATATATGGTGTTCCTCTAATACGAGCTATCGTTTTCCACAATGGTTTAGAAAAACCTGGTGGTTTAGAGGTTCCCGGGTTATTGTTAAAATCTAAGAAATACGGGCGTTTACGATATATATAAAGTTCATCGGCGTTGAAATCAGGTTTCTCTATTTTTATACCTTTTCCCCTATTATTTTCTTTTGCTTTATTAAATTGGGTCGAGGTAATTTCTATAACATCATCGGAATCCCCATCGGGATCCAATTCATCGGAAAATTGGTAATCTTCCCAATATTTTGCTTCTTTGGCGGAAACACCATTGACCATTTTAACTTTGGTCCGTTGGTTGAGGATTTTCTTTTATTTAATCGATTTACTGTAGGTATCAATATTTCTTCCTCCAGAACCTCTTCTTCTTCCTGTTCCTCTTCTTCCGATTCCTCCTCTTCCAGTTCCTCTTCTTCTGGTTCCTCCTCTTCCTGTTCCTCTTCGGGAATTTGTGAATCTTCCCAATATATATTCGACTCTTCATTATTATTAGGTGAGTCGATGGGATTTGTACTAGAGGTAGACATCTATCACACAATATCAAACATGTTAAGAGATTAATATATCACATAATATTTACATGTTACAATTTGTAGTTTCCAACAAAAGTGTTAAGCAATCATTTTTAAAGAAAACACGGTCGAAGTCCAAACTCACTAATGTATCCTAACAAACTCGATAAGACACACTAATGCAAATTTCTGGTTCTCTAAGACCAACGCTCTGATACCAACTGAAATGTCCCGTTCATATTGATTATAAACGTTCCATATTAATTGATTTCGTTGCGAGGTTTTGACCTCTATATGAGACGTTTTTCAAAGACTGCATTCGTTTTTAAAACAAACCATAACCTTTATTTTATCGACAAGGTTAAAAGGACACCACCTAGATTATCAGAAATGATAATATAAAAATATCACACTTACACACTACCAATACATATTGGTTTAAAATATTAATATCTTACAACAAAGTAAATTTCGAATGCAGTTTTAAACAATATTATACAAGCATGCTGACTCCAAATCTTGTCCATATATTAGCATGCAACAGCGGAAGCTCTTAATAATCACCTGAGAATAAACATGCTTTGAACGTCAACAAAAATGTTGGTGAGTTATAGGTTTAACCTATATATTTATTAAATCGTAATGATAGACCACAAGATTTCATATTTCAATACACATCCCATACATAGAGATAAAAATCATTCATAAGGTGAACACCTGGTAACCGACCTTAACAAGATGCATAAAGAATATCCCCTGTCATTCCGGGACTCCCTTCGGACATGATGAATTCGAAGTACTAAAGCATCTGGTACTTTGGATGGGGCTCGTTGGGCCCAATAGATCTATCTTTAGGATTCACGTCAATTAGGGTGTCTGTTCCCTAATTCTTAGATTACCAGACTAAAAAGGGGCATATTCGGTTTAATAATCCAGCCATAGAATGTAGTTTCATTTACTTGTGTCTATTTTGTAAAACATTTATAAAACTGCATGTATTCTCATCCCAAAATATTAGATTTTAAAAGTGGGACTATAACTCACTTTCACAGATTTTTACTTCATCGGGAAGTAAGACTTGGCTACTGGTTGATTCATGAACCTATAACAAATATGTACATATATATCAAAGTATGTTCAAAATATATTTACAACATTTTTAATACGTTTTGCTGTTTTAAGTTTATTAAGTCAGTTGTCCTCGTTAGTAACCTACAACTAGTTGTCCACAGTTAGATGTACAGAAAATAAAGCAATATATATTATCTCGAATCAATCCACGACCTCGTGTATACAAGCCTTAGGCTAGATCACAACTCAAAGTATATATAATATTTTGGAATCAACCTCTACCATGTATAGCTAACTCCAACATTACTGCATATAGAGTGTCTATGGTTGTTCCGAAATATATATATAGATGGGTCGATATGATATGTCAAAATATTGTATTCGTGTCTATGGTATCCCAAGATTACATAATATATTAGAATACATATATAATACAATATGAGATAGCTAGGATATGATTAATATAGATTTGTTACCAATTTTCACGTAGCTACAACAAACAAAAATATCCAATCTTGTTTTACCCATAACTTCTTCGTTTTAAATCCGTTTTGAGTGATTCAAGTTGCTATGGTTTCATATTGAACTTAAGTTTATGAATATAAATAGAAAAAGTATAAGTTTATAGTCAGAAATACAGGTTATAAGTTATTTTTGTAAAGGTAGTCATCTTAGTCGAAAGAACGACGTCTAGATGACCATTTTGGAGAACATACTTCCACTTTGAGTTTAACCATGATTTTTGGATATAGTTTCATGTTCATAAGAAAAATTATTTTCCCAAAAGAACAACTTTTAAATCAAAGTTTATCATAGTTTTTAATTAACTAACCCAAAACAGCCCGCGGTGTTACTACGACGGCGTATATCCAGTTTTACGGTGTTTTTCGTGTTTTCAGGTTTTAAATCATTAAGTTAGCATATAATATAGATATAGAACATGTGTTTAGTTGATTTTAAAAGTGAAGTTAGAAGGATTAACTTTTGTTTGCGAACAAGTTTAAAATTAACTAAACTATGTTCTAGTGATTACATGTTCAAATCTTCGAATAAGATAGTTATACATATATGAATCGAATGATGTTATGAACATCATTACTACCTAAAGTTTAGTAGGTAAACCTACTGGAAATGATGAAAAAATAACTTGAGCTTCAAAGGATCTTTGATGGCTTGGAAGTTCTTGAAATAGAATCATGACACAAAAATAAGTTCAAGTAAGATTATTACTCGAATTAAGATAGTTATAGTTATAGAAATTGAATCAAAGCTTGAATATGAATATTAACTTGATTTAGAAAGATAACCTACTATAAATAACAAAGGTTTCTTGATCTTAGATGATTGCTTGGAATGGATTAGGAAACTTGGAAGTAAACTTGTAAACTTGGAAGTGTTCTTGATGTGTTCTTGAGTAATTGTTTTTATGATGATTATAGTTAATAACCAAAGCTTGTATTTGATGATTTTTGCTGGAAAAATAGTAACTTAGACGTTCATGGAAGAGTGTATGTGTTTTGAGAGAGAATTGGGAAGAAAATTGAAAGTGAAATGGAGTAGGTGGTGAGTGGTGAAGGTGAGTGGGGTTAAAAGGAGTTCTTGCTTTTGTTTCCTTGCTCATAAGTCATGCTACATGTTAAATGATGGATCCCACATGGTTAGGTGACTCACATGGGCTGCTAAGAGCTGATCATTGGAGTGTATATACCAATAGTAAATACATTTAGAAGGTGTGTATTGTACAAGTACAAATACGAGTGCATGCGAGTAGAATTGTTGATGAAAATGAATGAGGATGTAATCGTGAGCATTTTTGTTAAGTAGAAGTACTTTAATAAGTGTCTTGAAGTCTTTCAAAAGTGTATGAATACATATTGAAACACTACATGTATATACATTTTAACTGAGTCGTTAAGTCATCGTTAGTCGTTATATGTAAATGTTGTTTTGAAACCTTTAAGTTAACGATCTTGTTAAATGTTGTTAACCCATTGTTTATTATATCTAATGAGATATTAAATTATTAAATTATCATGATATTATGATGTATTAATATATCTTAATATGATATATATACATTTAAATGTTGTTACAACGATAATCGTTACATGTATGTCACGTTTCGAAATCCTTAAGTTAGTAGTTTTGTTTTTACATATGTAGTTCATTGTTAATATTCTTAATGAGATACATACTTATCATAATATCATGTTAACTATATATATATATACATATATATGTCATCATATAGTTTTTACAAGTTTTAACGTTCGTTAATCGCCGGTCAACTTGGGTGGTCAATTGTCTATACGAAACCTATTTCAATTAATCAAGTCTTAACAAGTTTGATTTTTTAACATGTTGGAAACACTTAATCATGTAAATAACAATTTCATTTAATATATACAAACATGGAAAAGTTCGGGTCACTACAGAGCAGGTGCTGGTACTGGGCAGGAGCATTCACCTCAGCCACACTCGAGTCGCTGTCACTGTTTCCAGAATCTTGTGACATCTAACTCATAGTACAAGAACACATACGAAACAGATTAGTCAAGTAAATAACGTTAGTCACAAAGTACTCATGTAATGACTAAGTCCCGGTCGTAGTCTAGACTCATCAAGGTGTCCTAATGACCAAATCAGACACACTAATGCAAGTCCTAGTTTCCCTACGAACCGTTAGTTCTGATACCAACTATAACACCCCGCCAAATTACCATCTGACGGCGTGTTAATTCAGGTCTCACAGTTAACAGTTACGCCCTCTATATGAGACGTTTAAAGCAATCGCATTTAATTTTATTTAAAAATTAACTTTCAAAAGCATAAGTCAATAATCCCAAAATAGAAACACTGTTGTGATCGTAACCACAAGCCAACAGTATTTAAACAGTATAAAAGTTTTAATGCGAAAGTAAATAATGTTCTTTAAAATCAAATGCTGACTCCACGGCCAGTCATGCAGCAAACACAGCGGAAGCATACCTCCTAAGGACCTGAGAATAACAACACGCAAAAACAGGTCAACAAATAATGTTGGTGAATCTACAGGTTTAAAAGTATAACAGTATCTGGAAAGCAGTTATTAGAAAAATAGTTTAATTTCCTTGACCACGAGATTTTACAAGTACAACACAAAGTCGCAAAACGTTTGCATAATATGAGCACCTGAATACTAGCAATGACCCGAGTATAGAAGCCACTATACCCGCCATTACCTCCTAAAATGTTATACACTTGTTCAAATGTATTTAATGTTCAAAGTAAATGCGCCACGGTTAATATTGTTTGGGCAAGGTTGTCAACCTAACGGATCCGTCCATCTAAATTGTGCTTACACCGATAGTATTAAAAGTATTCAAGCTAGAGGCTTTTTGAATAAAACTCAATATGCATATATAGTACTCATGTCAATACAAAAGCATTTGAAAATGTAAGTATAACAACGTGTATTCTCATCCCTGAAAACATGTAAAAAGCGGGACTGTAGACTCACCTTGAATAAAGCTCGGATTGAAAAGTGGACAATTAACTTGTACGGGTTATAGCCGAGAAATGCAACTTAAGTATACGTATTTAGGTTGTTCAATATATGTATCTTAAATTAGTGTGGTTTCATAGTGTACGTTGTCTTATTGCTCGACTCGACGTGTTTCAAAGTAAAAGTCAACTATATCATGCAAGTCAAACAAAGTCAACCGAAGTCAAACCGAAAGTCAAACTTGGTCAATGTGGTCAACTAAAGTCAACATCAGTAGGTTCATGTCAAATATTGGTCAACATGTCAAACCTAAGTCAAACAATACATTTTAGGTCATGAATGATCATTTTCACAATTTCAGTTTATCGTTATGCACAAAGTTCATGAATACGTAGCATACTTAGCACATTATCTCATAGTACAAAATTCAAGTAAACATGAAAAACTTCAGATCATAAATATACTTAAAATTGATTCCAAAAATTCCAGCCAGGGACTCATACGATAATTAAAATTCAGGAATCAGAAGGGATATATTTGGGGTTTGCCAAGTCAGTTTCTGACCTCGCACTGATTTCGTTTTGGCTATAACCGGAGTTAGGAACATGAAATTGATACAAGACCAGTTGACATAGTTCAAAGACAAATCAAAGTAACACATATCAAAAATCTAGCAACTTTTGTTTAGCCAATTTGTACAGTTTATTCGTGCAATTTGAACATTCAGTTTTCAGCTCAAATCAGAATTCACATAAGGTTTCAGAGATTGACATAAACTAACAATAAGTCACATATCATGTTAAGTTTCATTTTCCAAAATCATACATCCTCATACAATAAACACAATCCACAGAGTACAAAACCGTGAGCAAGTTACAGATTCGATTCTCATTTAGTTAGTCACATTCGCACGCGATTATCTGAAGATCTAGATACAATTAGCCTATGATATCCACATTAAAAGTGAAGTACTTTTTGTCTAGTTCTCAAATATGCAAAGCTTTAATCACAGAAGTTAACAAAGTTTATCATATAAGGTTATTTTCATGCAAGTGCTGTATAAAACTACTTTTACACTAATTCAAGCATATCTCGGGCTATACATAAGCAAAAGACATGATATCCTAGTCTAAATTAGGTGTTTTTAAATTATATTTCCAGTGGTATAAGTCTCACATTCTAATTCGCTGTCTATCAATACCAGATTTCTGATCAAGCAACAAAAACACAACGATAATTCAAATTGACATAACTTAATCATACGGAAATGAAATCAAGCGAATCCAAAGCCTAAACTCAATAGTTTTTCGCAAGGAATCTGATTATAACATAATAATTAACATTTGAAAAACTTAATTTTTCTGATCAAGCAAAAACAAATTCGTTTTTAAACCCGAGCGCATCAAACAATCAAAATAACGATAACAATTAACATGTACGCGTATAGACTTGAGAAATTGACAACATAACTATGAAACTCTTATAAAAATCAGATTTTAAGAATTAGGGTTCATGTAAATATACCTCAGATCGCTAAAAGAATTATACCAACGCGTAGAGGAGATCGAGAATTGCAAGTTTGATGTTCAAGGTTTAATCAAAAATTGAAGTTTGATGTGTGTGTGTGTGTGTGGATGGCGACGGCCAAGAGGGAGAGGGAGGAGCAAAAAAATCAACTGGTGTATGTGTGTGTGTAGGTTTACAGTGTTTACATACAATTTAATTTAAATTAGGGCCTAATCAAGTAATTTTATGGACTAACAACCACTAGTGGCCCAACATAAAATAAAAAGGGGGTGGAGAAAGGGCTGTTCAGCCGATGGGGCCCACTATGGGTATCCCGGGCTCTCGTTTTGCAAAAGCGCGTATTCGTGGTCCGTTTTAAGTGTCGTTTAGTCGTACCGAAGGCCCGGAACGCTAACCCGATCGTTAAACGCAACCAATCGCTTAATTTATTAAAAACCCAATAAATTAAATATTTTAAAAAGTTAATAATTAATAAAATTAATTATTAAAATAAACCCGAGCGTTTCGTTGCTCAAAAAGCTATTATCAAAATCGTATCGTTTTTATCGTATTTCATTATCCGGAATATTTTTTTGAATTAATATCAACCCATATTAATTATTATAACCCTCCAAAGATCAAGTACGCATTTATTACACGTAAACGCACAAAAGTTAAATAATCGCTGTTAAATAAACTAACGGAAGGTTAATGGAAGTAACGGAAAAATCAGGGTTGTTACACCTGGCCTTCCGCCTCAACGCGCGGTAGAATTTCAAATCGATCTTGTTCCCGGTGCTACTCCTGTAGAACGTGCTCCTTATCGACTTGCGCCATCTGAACTTCAAGAATTGTCGAGTCAACTCCGTGAGTTGTTAGACAAAGGTTTTATTCGTCCCAGTTCGTCCCCTTGGGGAGCTCCTGTTCTGTTTGTTAAAAAGAAAGATGGTTCCTTCTGTTTATGTATTGATTATCGCGAGTTGAACAAGCTTACTGTTAAGAATCGTTACCCCCTTCTGAGAGTTGATGATCTGTTTGATCAGCTTCAGGGTTCGTCTGATTATTCTAAGATCGATCTTCATTCCGGTTATCATCAACTGCGGGTTAAAGAATCTGATTTTCCGAAAACCGCATTCCGCACCCGTTATGGCCACTACAAATTCCTTGTCATGCCGTTCGGATTGACTAACGCACCTGCTGTGTTCATGAACCTCATGAACCGTGTGTGTAGACCCTATCTGGACAAATTCATTATTGTTTTCATCGATGACATCCTTATTTATTCCAAGAGTGATGAAGAACATGAAGAACATTTGAAGTTGGTGCTCGATTTGTTGAGGAAAGAAGAGTTGTAACCTAAGTTCACTAAGTGTGCTTTCTGGCTAAGAGAAGTTTAATTCCTTGGACATGTTGTTAGTAAACAGGGAATACAAGTTGATCCTGCTAAGATTGAGGCGATTGAGAACAGGGAAATTTCAAAAACTCATACTCAGGGTTAGCGGGTTACTATAGAAGGTTCATTCAAGATTTCTCTCGTATAGCGAAACCTCTGACTGCATTAACGCACAAGGGGAAGAAGTATGAGTGGAAGGATGAACAAGAGACTGCTTTTCAAACTCTAAAGAAGAAGTTGACGTCCGCTCCGATATTGTCACTACCTGAGGGTAATGATGATTTTGTTGTTTATTGTGATGCATTGCGTCAGGGCTTTGGCTGTGTTTTGATGCAGCGAAAGAAAGTCATTGCTTACGCGTCGCATCCGTTAAAGATCCACGAACAGAATTATACAACCCATGATTTAGAGTTGGGAGCTGTTGTGTTTGCGCTTAAGATATGGAGACATTATTTATATGGGGTCAAAAGTACAGTGTACACTGATCACAAAAGTCTTCAACATATCCTTGATTAGAAACAGTTGAATATGAGGCAGCGTAGATGGGTTGAGACATTGAATGATTACGATTATGAACTTTTATATCACCCGGGGAAGGCCAATGTTGTGGCCGATGCGTTAAGTCGTAAAGAGAGAGTTGAACCTCGCAGGTTTAGAGCTTTGAATACGACAATTCGAACTAACCTCGCTAGGCAGATTCTTGTAGCTCAACAAGAAGCCTTGAAGGAGGAGAATTTTGTGAAAGAGAAAGTCAAAGGCATGGCTAAGAAATTTGAGGTACGAGCAGATGGTACTAGATACTTTGGGGGACGTCTTTGAGTTCTGAAGTTTGGTGATCTGCGACAACTTATTTTAGACGAAGCTCATAAGTCTACGTACTCTATTCATCCTGGTTCAGGAAAGATGTATCATGATCTTAAGGAGCTATATTGGTGGCCTAATTTGAAAACTGATGTGGCTACTTATCAGAAACCGTCTGGACTTTTGGTGCAACCTGAGATTCCCGAGTGGAAGTGGAAAGGTATTACGATGTTACCGAGAGTTGTGGGTGGTTATGATACCATTTGGGTGATTGTTGACCGACTCACAAAGTCAGCTCATTTCTTTCCAATTAAGGAAACCGATTCGATGGAGAAGCTTACTCGTTTGTACTTGAAGGAAATTGTTTCAAGACATGGTGTTCCTGTATCTATTATTTCAGACCGAGACAGTCGATTTATATCGAGGTTTTGGCAATCCTTACATGAAGCTTTGTGAACTAAGTTGGATATGAGCACCGCTTATCATCTGCAGACGGATGGTCAGAGTGAAGGGACCATTCAAACTTTAGAAGACATGTTACGAGCGTGTGTTATTGATTTTGGTAATGGGTGGGATAGATATTTGCCACTAGCAGAATTTTCTTATAATAATAGCTACCTTGCAAGTATTAAAGCCGCACCGTTTAAAGCTCTGTATGGTAGAAAGTGTAGGTCTCCTGTCTGTTGGAATGAGGTTGGGGATGCTCAACTCACAGGCCTAGAAATTATTCATGAGACTACCGAGAAGATCGTACAGATTAAAGAAAGATTGAGAACCGCCAGAAGTCAGCAAAAGAGTTATGCCGATAAAAGAATAAAAGATATAGAATTTCAAGTTGGTGACCGTGTCATGTTGAAGGTATCACCTTGGAAGGGTGTGGTACGTTTTGGTAAGAGGGGAAAGTTGAATCCTCGTTTTGTTGGACCGTTTGAGATTACCGAGAGAGTTGGACCCGTGGCTTATCGTTTGAAATTGCCACAAGAACTTAGTACCGTTCATGACGTTTTTCATGTGTCGAATTTGAAGAAGTGTTTGGCAGAGGCCGATGAGACAATTCCTCTTGAGGAGCTTCATATTGATAAACAACTCCATTTTATTGAGGAAACTATTAAAATTATAGATTGAGAAGTTAAGACTCTCAAGCAAAGTAGAATTCCTATCGTCCGAGTTAAATGGAATGCCAGACGTGGTCCCGAGTTCACTTGGGAGAGCGAAGATCAGATGAAGCAGAAGTACCCGCATTTGTTCCCAGATGCCGAGTCAACCCCTGCACCTGCTTAAATTTCGGGACGAAATTTCCGTAACGGGAAGGTACTGTCACGACCCTACTTTTTCCGTTATCTTTTACCGTTTATTAATTACCGTTAATTGTTATTCATGCCGTGTCATTTCTATGACCTATATTATTATTTTTGTAATAATATATTAAATATTATGTGTTAAATGAATATTTGTATTCATATTTTAAATTGTACGTTTCTACGTGTCGTGGATTTTTATCCGGCTAATCATTTCGGTTTTCAAACCAACGGTCAAACTTTTGGGATTTTTAAATCCAAATTATTTTAAATATGATATTTTGATGTCATATGATTATATATAGTGTTTATGTATTTTATTCGTCGCGTATTTGTTATCTCTCTGAAAAATCAATCGCGTAGTAGCGTTTTCGCGTTTTGGGCTTCGATCGGGCGTTCGGGCCACAAGCAATTTATCAAAACATGAGATTGGGCCATGAGGGGCCCACCCTACCCCTTGGTTCGGCCAAACCCCTTAGAGGGGGGAGTGCCTTTCTTTTTCTTTTTTTTTCATTCTACACTACATTCCACAATTTCATTTTTGCAAACCTAATTTTCTCTCTAATATTTTTTCTCTCCTCCCTTGTGTTCTTGGCCATCGCCTACTACAACCATCATCATCATCATTTCACAAAAACTATTGCTTAGATCAAGAAGATTTCATCATCATCGCGTTCCTCTCGTTCATCTCTACACTATTGTATCTCTTGATTATTGTTTAGGGTATAAACCCTAACCCTAACTTTTTGATTTTTACATTATTTTACTAATTTTGATGTTTAATATGATAGTATAGTGCTTGTATGTTGTTGAATTATTGATTGTATGCATAGAATCACTCGTTATCGCATGTTTTCGGTTTGATTGATTGTGGACAGCAGACTAATCGACTATTTTAGTAAACTTAACTGATGTTTTTGTTAAAATAAAGTGTCTATATGTGTTCCTCTCATCAAGACATTGATTTTAGACTCCGGATTCATGTTATTTCAATTCCTGGAACTTAAGTTATGCATAAAATAGTGTTTCCATGGAATTAAAATATAAAAATGAATGTGTACTGTTTTGGTTTGACTTTGTGACCACTTTTGGAGTCTCTAGGGTGTACTAGTGTGTTAGGATTGATGATTGGATGAACATTAATGTTCGGGTCATCGAAATTCGAGCCACAGATCACCCGGTATGACTAAAACAAGTTTTTGAACGGATTAAAGTTCCAAGTTGATATATGGCTGTTGGTCACGACTTGGGGACTGATTTTGGGGTGTTCTTGAGTGCACTAATGTGTCAAGTGGTTTGGTTCGGCAAGGATATATATATAAGACTCGCCGAAAACCGACACCCGGGGCTCAAGTTATGACCCGATGAATTTTTAATTAAAACTTATGGTTATAACATCTAACTTATGATATGAATAATGATTTTCATTATTATTAAATTACGTATGATATAAAAGTAATTCTTTTAATTTAAGACTTATGATATATATATTTATTATATCATTTATTAATTACGTTATGATTTAATTAAACATTTAATTAAACTCATGATTAATAATACTTTTATTATTAATGAAAAATACTTATGGTAAGTATTAAACTTATGTTAAGAGATTATTATAATAAGACTTATAATAAGGATTAATTAATTATTTAAGTATTATAAGGCTTAGTTATTATTTAATTATAATTTAATTATTAAATACTTACGATTTAATAATTATAATTATAAACTTATGATATAATTAATAATTCATTATTAATTAATAACACATATAATATGATTGAAAAAATTATCATTAATTAATAATACTTATGTGATGACTAATATTTAATTAATTAATTAAATACTTATGTTATATTAATTATATCATTTAAACTTATGTTAACTTTATTAATTCGATTTAATTTAATTAAACTTATGTTATGACATAATTATACATATATGACTTTAAATAACTTTAACTTATATTATTATTATAACTTATACTTTAAAAATTAATGTTGACTATGTTTGACCAAGGTTGACTTTTGAGTTGACTTTCGGTTGACTTTGACTTTCAGTTAATTTTTGTTGACTTTCTAAATATAAAAACTTTTCAAAAATAGAAACTTTCCTAAAATAGAAACTTTTCTAAAATGGAAACCTGCTAAAAATGGAAACCTGCTAAAAATGAAAACTTTCTAAAAATAGAAAGTACGTGTCCTTACGCTGTCCTAATCAAACCGAAGCATACTGAGTGTTATTCTATGTCTAATTGCAACAAGTACTATAGCTATCATACTAAGACTTGACCTAAGTTAGTTATTTATATCGACCTGCTTTATTTATAGGTCGGCGTTGTGATCATTCTTGATCACTTTACTTCGTGCAGTTCACGTTTTCTGTGTTACTACTTCGTTTACGTTAAGGTGAGTTATAGTCCTGTTTTTCATACTATTTTAAAGTATTTTGGGATGTGATTACATGCATTTTGTTTTACGTTTAGACACAAGTGGCAATTA
This sequence comes from Rutidosis leptorrhynchoides, assembly GCF_046630445.1. NCBI lineage: Eukaryota > Viridiplantae > Streptophyta > Magnoliopsida > Asterales > Asteraceae > Rutidosis > Rutidosis leptorrhynchoides. The sequence goes on along the minus strand of NC_092337.1, from coordinate 456,987,270 downwards.
AATTTAAATTATTCATTATGAGTTGAACGAAAATATTCCCTAGTATGGTAACTGTAATCACTGGTTTCTACTGGTGAACGTGAATCCTATGGATAGATCTATCGGACTTGACAGCCCCATTTCGAGCTAGTCGCGCTGGCAATTTATAATCGAAATGTATTATTACTTCGTATTTATTTGAAGATACACCTGTTCAGTGTATATATTGTGTTTGGTAAGGGTATGAAAATGGTTAAGTAGTTACCAGGTGGCTCATAGATAATGGAATAATATTTTAATGTTTTCTAACATTTTTAGATCTTGTGGTCTAAAGTTTATTCGTTTATTTAAACCTATAATTCACTCAACAATTTTGTTGACAGTTTACTCGCATGTTTTCACAGGTACTTGATTTGTTGAGCTTCCGCTGTGTTAGAGGGTCTGCATTCATTGGGCAGATTTTGATAAACATTTAAAACTTTGCATTCTTTTGGTTAATTAAACTTGTGGGTTTTGTTGACATGTTTTGGTCAACTTTGGTTATTTAATAAGTTGAGTTGTTTAGAACTACTTATTTTGGTAAATTTTCTTTTTGGGAAACTTTTTAAATAAAGAATGCAATGTTGTTTAATAAATTCATTTAAAGTTCGATCAAGTTGTGAGACCAAATGACGGAGCCGTTAAGGGTACTTGACGGGGCCATCAAGGTTGTACATTCTCATGATTGGAACCAAGAGTTGGAATTGTCGAGAACTTAATGTCCCAAGTGCCAATACTAGTGATGAACTTGCATCGGTTAATGGCCAATTAGAAACTTTTGAAAGAAAGATAGATAAACTCACCAAGGACCTGCATGCTATAAGAGTGGGTTGTAAATTATGTCAAGGATCGCACCTTACCAAGGATTGTGATCAAACGATGATGGAGGAGCAAGCTAATTTCTTGGGTTATTTGAATAAAGGTGATGTTGTTTTTCAAGATTTTTCGGCTGGAAACACAGGTTTCCAAAAGGTGGTACTTTGGGGTTTAATAACTATCAAGGGGGAAATCAAGGTTTCCAAGGTAATCAAAAGACTTATCCTTATAAACCGGCAGGGTTTTACAACTGAAACCAACAAGCACCACAAAGGAATTATCAACAACCCGCTCAACCCCAAGCCGAAAAGGTAACGATACTCCATCTTTTTAATTAAATCATATGCAAGTCTGGTCATTGACACATTCTCATTGGTTGAATAGTAACTTTCATTGAATAATTAATATATATTACATTTATGCCAATTAATTTGAACCATCCCAACGTAGCCTAGTGGTTGGAGCCCTAACATCCTTACAAAATGCCTTAGGTTTGAATCTTGGGATGATCACGGAAGGGTTGGAAACAGTCAGAGAGTATTCCTAATTGACTGCGTACAATAGAGTAAATGAGGTCGGATTACTCGCCCTTCCGCATAAGCCGAACAAGAAAAACCTTAGAATTTATTATGGCAATTAATTTGGAACATACAAAAATTAATATTACTCCTCGCAACAACGTGCGAGCATCGTAACTCGTTAGTAATCAGTTGTGTAAATATTTAATATGGGTGGTGATATATCCACCACCATTATTACGACATCCACTATATTAACAGGTTGTAGTGTACAACTTGCTAATGCACAATTATGGTGGATGAAGTAAAAAGTGTGATGGCTATGTCTTTTAATTTTCATCTTATGATTTTTTTTTTTAACTACTTTATCATTTTAGATTAATTAGTCTTATAAGAATTACCTTAAATAAATGTTAAAAATAAGATATCAAATTTTTTTGATATTTGTATTTCATCTTCCTTAATTTATTGTTCCGTATCAAATCTCCCATTTCATACTATTGAAATGAGTACACTTTTATTAATTGGTCAAAATTTTCATTTACTATCAACAATTAATTTATTATTAAAAACATAAAGTTTGAAACTAAATATTTTTGTATATATATAGCAAGGCATCAACACCTTTTTAATGCATCGAAAATATATATCACATTACCATATTACATATACCCCTTTTCAATTCATCATCTTCATGAACTTCATGTCACCACTTACAATCTTCTTCGTTCTTGTAATCCTTCAACAAACTATCATTCCATCAAACGCAGACGAAAAGTTCATACAAGACACATGCAAAGGTACTGAATATTACGATTTATGCATGTCGATTCTTGAAGCAGACCCAAAAAGCAAAAAAGCAGACTTAACAGATTTAGCACTAATAGGAGTTGATGCAGTAAAAAATAAAGGTATCACAATCATGGAAAAAATTGAGGATTTTCGAAAATCGCAACCCAATTTAACAAAAGATTTGGACTACTGTAAAGACGCGTATAATGCAACAGTGAAGGTAGATGTTCCATTAGCCGTTAATGCATTGAACGTTGGACAAGTTAGGTATGCCGAGGACGGTATAGCGGATGCTGCTGTGGAAGCCGACGCGTGTGAGCACACGTTCAACAAAAGCGGTCACAAGTCACCAATGTCGGACTTGAACACTGACATGAACCATGTTGCTAATACCATCAGGCAGATTATTCGTCAACTTTATTGAGTTGTGTTATTTATAAATTGAAATTGAAATTGAAATAATTGTATCCAATCTATACACAATGCCAAATTAAATTTGTGGGTAAAAATTTATTCGTATTATATATTTTTAAAGCATATATTAATTAATATGGAGAAGTACGTCACTACGTCTGATCAAAACAATAGTAGATATGAAACAATAGCACATAAATTACAGTCCACAAATACTAACTCAAAGCCTCCAACAATAAATAAATAACGTTTACTTGTACAGTTTTAAAAAGAGTAAATTACACCGATGGTCCATGTAGTTTGTTGTAAATTACGTCGCTCGTCCCTATCTCTTATATTTTACATGGTTCGTCCCTGTGGTTTTAAATATCGACGGCGCTGGTCCCTGTGGTTTATTGTAAATTATGTCGCTCGTCCCGATCTCTTTAAAATTATATGGTTCGTCCCTATGGTTTTAAATATCAACGGCGCTGGTCCCTGTAGATTAATATTATATAAATTATATATTTATATTATACATATTATATATTATATATACATTCATTATTTATAATAACTAAAAAAAGTTAGGGACCCCGGGTTGGTTCTTATTATGGTTTTAAGGCTCATGATATGCCTGATAAAATACATGTGTGGCCAAACAAATGAGATGAATTTAATCATAATATTAAAAAATTTCAGTTTGGTTTCGTTTCTTACTAAATGGTTTATATTATGCATATGAGCATATCTATCAAACAACTAACATGATTTTATTAATAGTAGATTTAATATATACTCCGTATGTAATTAGGTCCCAGCCACCTTAAGATTTAGGTCACTCTTATTTTTTTGAAGTTTGGTATTCCAATAAGACTCAATAATATAAATATATTTTATGTTTTTCTATGAATTGCATGTAAGAGATTTACTTTAATAAGCTTATACTACACAATGTTGATGCACTAATTATCGGTTCATGTACATGCATTTCGGTTAAATAGTACACTAATTACTTACTTCATTAACAGTCACACATTTGACTGCAACGTCCCTATGTTGTTGTCCCTATGGTTTTACTTTTGATTACATTAATGTGTAAAGATATATAATAATAATAATAATAATAATAATAATAATAATGCATAACAACAACAAAAAAAAAAAAAAAAAAAAAAAAAAAAATAATAATAATAATAATAATAATAATAATAATAATAATAATAATCCACAGGGGCCAGCGTCGTTGATATTTAAAACTATAGAGACGAACTATGTAATTTTAAAAAGATAGGGACGAGCGACGTAATTTACAATAAACCACAGGGACCAGCGCCGTTGATATTTAAAATCACAGGGATGAACCATGTAATTCTTAAGAGTTAGGGACGAGCGACGTAATTTACAATAAACCACAGGGACCATTAATGTAATTTACTCGATTTCAAGTCAGTAAGTAATCGCTCGGTAATACACTTTAATATACATTAACGACTAGTTGTCATTTTTATTTTAAAAATATAATAATAAATAATAATAATAATTATTATTATTAAAATAATAATAATAATAATAATAAAGATAAAGATAAAAAAATGATAATAATTATAATCATATAATAACAATAATAATAATTATTATTATTATTACGAAAATGCTAATGAGTAATGACAACCCTAAGACTCTCACTAACGCAGCACGATGGTGGTGATTTTTAAGTTGATGGCGCCCATCGCGCCCCTAACCCGGCGTGATGGGATAAAAAATGGTGTGGCGTGATGGTTAGATCACCGGACGAGTTTGCAGGGTGATGTGGGTGAGACGAATTGGAGCAGGCCACGTGTGGGAGGGCAACGGATATATATCCGTTAGAAATGAAAAATATTTATTTATTTTTTTCCTTTTATAAATATCACATTTCTATACAATTTTTACACACACTTCTTTCATTTCAATACTTCTACAATATTTAAAATATTCTAAACTTCTCTAAAAAAAATGTCACAAATTTTGTTTAATGCTTTTGATATGTGGGATTCCGATAATCTTGAAGATTTGGAATTTTTACGAGCAATGGCCGAAGAAATTGATGCTGAAGAGGCTGAATAACCTGTTAACAACGAACGAGTTCCACGGTCTCGAACATACATTCATAGAGATCATGAACAGGCAGGTGAAATGTTACACAAACACTATTTTCATGAATCTCCAAAATATCACGATCGTCACTTTAAAAGACGTTTTAGAATGAGTAAAGATTTATTCTCACGCATCATAAATGATATACTTGCTTACGATGTTCAACCTTTACCAAGACATTTTGAATTTTTTAAACCACAAATTGATGCTCTTGGTCGACAAAGTTTTTCAACGATACAAAAGTGTACATCTGCGTTGCGTCAATTGGCTTACGGTACAGCAGCAGACATGTTTGACGAATACCTGCAAATGTCCGAATGTACATCTATAGTATGTCTTAATATGCTTTGTAGATGTATTTTGGAACTTTATGTTGATGAATATTTGAGGAAATCAACGAGTATATATCTCGTTTATATAGCGCTCATGAAGAAAATCATGGTTTTAAGGGAATGCTTGAAAGCATCGACTGCATGCATTGGCAGTGGAGGAATTGTCCAGTTGCTTGAAAAGGGCAATATACGAGTGATCATCAAAAATACCCAACCATTGTTCTTGAAGCCGTTGCTTCATATGATACGTGGATTTGGCATGCATTCTTCAAAACTTATCTACTACCTTCTACCTCTATAAATAGAAGCCCTTATTTCTCTTCAAACCACTCCTACTTCAAAACTTATCTACTACTTCTCTACTACTTCAAAATGAGTCAAATTCATGTTTTGGTCCAAGTGAACTACGGTGGAGAATTCGACCCTCAGGTCAAGAATTACTCCACCACCGTCAATGCTGAACAAAGGGAGTACCACTTGAACGTCCGTAATCATCCACTGTCCAATCTGCTTGATTTCCTCAAGGAGGCGATACCTCTTGTATTCTCACAAGTCTGGTTCTCCAAGGAACCCAATGTTCCAGCCACTCCTCTTAAAGAAGAAGATGACTGGTTAATGCTTGTGGGTCGAGCTGTGACTCGCAACGAGTCAATCAAGCTGTACATCGAGTATTCGGTTGAGATGGGGTACATTGATCCCTCTGATGAAGAAGACTATGTACCAAGCGGGCCACAGTACGACACAGATGGCAAGTACTACTCGTCTGGTGATTCGAACGATTTCTAATGTTTAACTTAATTATCGTTGTAATTGTGTTGGATGTTTAGTTTTTAAAAAACTTGTAACCGTGTTTGTTTGTGTTTAATAAAAGTTGTTAAAAAAATGAATGTTTTCTGCGATATTTATTATAATTAATAATACGAATTAAATAATATTAATATTAATAATAATACTAATAATAATTATTATTATTATTATAAAAACTCAAACAAAAATGAAAAACAAATTAAAAATGTGGGACCAACAACCCCCATCACCCCCCCTCCCAATCACGCCTACCATTACAAACTCCATCACCCCATCACCCCCATTACCTTTGCCACATCAGCACTATACCCCACAAAAACACCATCACCCCCCCCCCCCACCCCCATCACCATTAAAAAGAGTCTAAGGATTGTCATTAAGAGATTAAGACATGCAATAAATCTTGTATTTTAATAAAAATTAACCACCTTCATGAAAATAACTACTTTATGTACCACCAATTTTTGCAATGATTTAATTCTTAGTGATAACCTTAATGGTTGTCATTAGCATTTCTCTTATTATTAATAATAATAATAATAATAATAATAATAATAATAATAATAATAATAATAATAATAATAATAATAATAATAATAATAATAATAATAATAATAATAATAATAATAATAATAGTAACAAAGTAAACAACAATCACATCAAAATATGAAAATGATACGGTAGTGTATAGATACTTCAATTACTTGTTCGATACGGTAGTATAAATTACTTCTATTTTTGTTTTATTGAAAACATGTTGGTGTTCATTTAAAGATTGTAATTAAACAAGTGCAGAACATATCAAGCACATATGATATAATCAATTAAACATACTCATACGTCATTTTAACTATTTCAGTCAAACAAAGTATGGAGTCGTTTATTTCGAGGTATCTCAAGTCCTCCCTAAGTGGACTTCATGGTTACACTCGCTTTTGTACTCCTTGTAATTTTTTCTTGACTCCTTCCTAAAAAAAATTAATATAATTTTGCCTTTTCAAAAAAAATTAAGTAATAAATAATCTAAAACAATGTTATAAGATTCTAAAGTCTGGTAGATAAAATATAAGCGGTTTAAAAATAAGTAGCAAAACGCAATTGCATAATAATCATCTAATCTGATCAATCAATTAAGAATATGGATGACCTAAATGAGTATAACAGCAAAATCTCAATTTAATAAATTGATGATCTAAATGATTAAATAGTAAATTTAAATATGATATATTGTTGATAACTTTTCAATTGGCAGGGACGAAAAATATAACATAGACAGATTTATCCACTAATGTGTATGTATATATATATTACTAGATTTAAGAGCTCGTGCGTTGCACGGGTACTCCTCGGTTAAGTAAATCTAAAATGTCAAAGGTTATATCATGTTATAGAATGATGATGCAGTATCAAAAGTATACAAATCATAATAATTGAAAACGTTATAATTGTCTTTCAACAATATTTGTGTTCCAATCAAGAAATGCGTATAATTTCTTCATCGGTACTATTATGCAATTTGAAACATAGTTATATTTTTAATAAATTTATCCAATACACAAATCAAACTTATGAATTGTTGAAAACATGCTGTAGATAATAGTAGGTATCATATGAAGTTATGATTAGGACAGTCTCACAAGTATCGTTGTGACGTTTGATTTGATTCAAGTCCCTTTCAAATAATTTTTCGTCCATTGGGATCCTTCACGATTGAAGCATGAAAATGTCCTCCCGTTTCGGATGCCAGGAAGTCCCAACAATTCCTTTGGAAGACGCTAAAGAAAACTATGACCACTGTAACCACCTAGTAGATACTAACGATCAATTACTCCTAATCCTACTTGACACTAAAGAAATGTAAATAAGGCTTAAAGAGCTCATGCGTTGAACGGCAGCTCTATAAAATAATATCTGTAAACGTTCGTATTGAGACCAATTAGGTGTATGATACAGTTACGATGAATCTAAGATGTCATACATGGTTTCAACTTTAAATATAATGTATTAAATATAAGTGAATAGTTAAAATATTTAGTCATTCTCCGCAAATACACAAAGAAAAGCATGCTGTCTGTTGTATTCAGTCTCCCACTTATCGATAGTATATGTATTGAAACAAAATTTATTGTAAATCTAAGTATTACATAAATGTTATGAATGAATACACTTTGAATGCACCACTAAATTGTTTGTAGTCGTTGTTACCAAGTTTTCATTCTCGACTACTGCATTTTCCAACTTTTGCTTAAGTTGTTTATCGTGGATTCAAATATCAAATTAACGGTATGATAAAACTATAAACTCATACCTCTCTCTAAATGTTATAGTGTTTATTGTAACCAAATTATTATTAGTATTATAAGTACTATGTTAATATATGTTTTGTAATCAATTTTTTAAAAACCCATTTTGCAGATAAAAACAGTATCACAAATATTGTTGTGTAGCGACCCGTCCTAATCCATAAGAACGAATACAATAACATATGATTACATTGCGAGGTATTTGACCTCTATATGATACATTTTACAAACATTACATTCGTTTTAAAAAGACAAACTTTCATTACATCGAAAGTTGACAGGCATGCATACCCTTTCATAATATATCCAAATTATAAATGACTTAATAGTAATCTTGTTGAACTCAACGACTCGAATGCAACGTCTTTTGAAATATGTCATGAATGACTCCAAGTAATATCTCGAAATGAGCAAATGCACAGCGGAAGATTTCTTTCAAACCTGAGAATAAACATGCTTTCAAGTGTCAATCAAAAGGTTGGTGAGTTCATTAGTTTATCATAAACATTCATTTCCATCATTTTAATAGACCACAAGATTTCAGATATTCAATTGTACACGTAACCCGAGTACATAATAACACGCGTAACTCGCGAATTAAAAATCATTCATATGGTGAACGCTTGATAACCGACTTAACTTTAATGCATAGAATATCCCCAAACAGAACCTCTCGTATGTATAATAATAATAATCTCGAAGTACTAAAGCATCCGTACCCCGAATGGGACTTGTCGAGGTCCATAGATCTATCTTTAGGATTTGCGTCAATTAGGGGTCATACCCGTTTCCTAATTATTAGGCTACCAAGATAAAAAGGGGTGATATTCAATATTCCTAATCCAGCCATAGAATGTAGTTTTTGATCACTTGTGTCTATTTCGTAAAACATTAGTAAAATCAACGCATGTATTCTCAGTCCCAAAAATATATATAAAAAGGGAGTAATGAAACTCACAAAACTGTATTTCGTAGCAATAATGCATATGACGGCACTTGAGCAAGTGCAAGGTTGACCTAGGATTCACGAACCTATATTAAGTATATATATTCATATAATGGTCAATATCTGTCTAACAATTAAGGTCGAGTCATAGTGTACCACAATCCTAATGCTCGAGACTAATATGCAAAAATCAACAAAAGTTAACTTAATCCTAAATGATTTCCAAAATCTATACATGATTATTATATAAATTAAATATAATCGTTTAATATATTTAAATATTTTTAACGGATTTTATTAGAGTAAATAATATAATTCATTTATTAATAAATAAAATTTTATATTAAAATTTACATAATAAAAATATACTTTTATATATCTTAAGTAATAAAATTTATAAAGTTCATTTAATATCACAAAAATAATATGATAGGTATTATTAATGTAATTATATTGCACGTAGTAAAATATCTTTGTATCATGAATTTATTTAATAAAATAATATCGATAATAGTATGTAAAAATTGTATTATTTTGTAATAATAATTATTATTATTCTACTAATAATAATAACAATATTTATATTTACTAAAAATGATATTATGATAAAATGATAGTTTTTAATAATAATAATAATGAAATGTTGTATTAACAAAGATATTCCTATTAAAATAATAATTTTTGTAAAATGATAGTTTTAATATTAATAATACTTCTAATAATAGTAATGATAAAAATAATGAAAACGATATTCTTGTCTAAGTTAATACCTTTAAATTTTAATCTCATTATGATACATATATTCATTATTTCCTAATCAATTTGTTAATAGCTTTTAGTCGTCTTTTATTTCGTCTTTATATTAATGATAATAATAGTAATCATAATAATTAGGTGTTACTAATATTAGTTTTAATAATAAATATTATGATAATATTAATGATAATACTAATAACTATTTTAATGATAATAATAATAATATTACTAATTATAACTTTAACGATAATAACGATAGTAATAATAATAACAATAACAATTTTTAATGATAACGCCTTTTATTAATAATGATAATAATAATAATAATTAGATAAAAACTATAACGTCGATAATAACGACGATAATAATAATCATTTTTAATAATAATAAAAAAATTCAATTGACTATAACTTCTAATCCGTTCATCGAAACCATTCGATATCTAAATGAAAAGTTCTTAATTTTTTGCTAGCTTTCCAACGACATGCATATCATATACCCTATCTCAACCATATATGTAACTAACTTATGATTTATCAAAACTATCTAGCGACTAAATTAAACATACATGCATAATCATATCTAGTCGAGCACTAGTCAGGGATACACTAATAATATGTAAAAGTTAAGTTATGAGTGCTCACGTATCAATAATGAGATTCAATATTGCAGGAAAGGTACGTAGACGCAACGGAGATGATAAACACTAGTTTGACCTCACAAGCATAACCCTGAACATTACCCATCACCTCCATAGCTATAACCCATATTTTCCTTAGCCCTATCCTACTCAAAAACCAGTTTTGAAAACTCGTTTTAGATTACTCGAGCAGCACTCTGTCGTAGTAACTTAGGTATAACTATCAATAATAATACTACTAATAACAATATTAATAAGATTAATAATAATATTAATCTTAATAATAATAATAATAATAATAATTTAAAATAAATAATAATATTTCGGAGTATGTGAAAGGAAATAATGAAACCAGTGTGCACAAATCGATCGACTTATACATACTTAACCCACCTAACACATCCATGCGATCACATGGTTTAGGTGTTGTATGGCCATGCGATCTCATGGGCTCTCTTGACAGCTCATATACGCGTAAAAATCTCTGCCGACACTCTTTTAATTATATATTATATATATATTAATATATATTTAATCTATATAATTATTTATATAATTTATTATATTTATGAGCATGGTAAAAATGTAATTTTTATTCCAATGACTCCTACGTTTGTCACTCGACTAATGTCTCAGTTTCGGTTTCTCGAACGGCTTTTTGTACACTTAGAAAATTAGCATTCTACGTTACGTGACAAGTACTTTTATAAATAATTAGTCTTAAAACATTGATAACCAATAACACTCAAAATATAACTTGTACATTTGAGTGTTATGGTCATTTGCTTTAATAAATCATCGTCTCGTTATTTATTAATATATATATATAAGAGTATTATTTAAAATTGACACATCTTATAATTAAATTAATATTATATTTTATCATATTGTAAAATATATATTTTTATTTAGAAATATAAATTTGTACTTATAATATGTACTTGAAATATTTATGTAATAATATAATATTTAGTTTTTCAAAACCAATTATATTTCAGAGTTTAAAAATCATTTTTATATTATAACACAATTCGATATGAACCATTTATGTACTAGCGTTTACTCTAACTTCTTAAACGTACTAGTTATCATATCTACATATCGATCGAAACATTGTGTAGCATACTTTTGAAAATTAAACGGGACTCTCCACAACTTTTGACTAACTCTCGTTAAATGACATATTGTTCTTATATGCAAATCACTTTACCATTTTACGAATACCGTTAAAAAGAAAGGTTTCCTAAATCAAAGTGGACCTCTCAAAAGAGACTCGTAATTATACAATGTATCTGATAAATCAATCATTTGATCTTATCTTCTAATTTCATCGATAACCATTTTGAAACAGATACAATCATGTAAAGTATTAAATCTAATATTTTGTTTACGTTTTCAAGTTATAATATACGTATATATATATGTATATATATATATATATGTATATATATATATATATGTATATATATATATATATATATATATATATATATATATATATATATATATATATATATATATATATATATAATCATATTCATTTAATGGTTCGTGAATCGTCAAGGTCTGGTCAAGATTAAATGAATGTATTAACAAAGTTTAAAATTTTTGAGATTTAAACTTAACAAGATTTGCTTATCGTGTCGGAATAATATAAAGATAAAGTTTAAATTTGGTCGGAAATTTCCGGGTCGTCACATGTTGTGCATGAAATAGACATAATATGCTTAAGTAATTTTGTTTGAACAACTTCGTGATGTTTATGAGCAACAATTATCATTCAAAATTATAAATTAACAACATTCCCTTCATGGTGTTAGTTAATACGGAGTAATTATTTATAATTAATTATTAACAACATTTGATAATTCATGTTGTTGTTCATCTGTAAATCATTACAGATATACATACCATATATGTTTGTCTCTTTAGTTAATATGGAGTAATTGTTTACATTTCACTACTTATGTTTGTCAATTTAGTTAATACGGAGTAATTGTTTACATTTCACTACTCATCAATTTTTAAAAATATTAGTAGAACTACACAAAAGCATCATCTTTTGGTTTCGATAAATTTTATATAATATATTTTTTATGTTAGATAAATTACATAGTACGTGTCACCAGTTGATTTTAAGAAATAATGAAACATGGAGAAGCAAGACTACATGAGTAGAAAGCACGTATTTAAGTTACAGCTATCACACATCCATGAACTTCTCAAATTAAATACTATTGGACTCAAAGTGGGTTGTATAGCCTTTTTAGCTCTAAATAATATAGTTCAATTCACATAGCCCGGTTATCAATTTTAACCAACCCGCTTCAAGACAAATCAAATATCAAACATAGAAACTCAAATTTGTAAAATAATAATAAAAGAGAATGAATTTTTGCAAAAAAAAAAAAAAAGTATGATGAATGTGAGGGGTTTATACTAACACATTAATGATTTCTTTAACCGTTGATGTATGATTAATCATGTCATTGGTCTTAATCCTCTGAATTTACAATTTTAGATTATTTAACTTTGCACAACTTGGACACAATGTTCTGTTGTTAATTTGGGGACCCAAAACTATGAAGATCCATTTTCACATATAAGAAAAGCTATATGACAACCATAAATTATCATGTTTCATATTCAACAATAGTTTTTATATGTACGTATAAACATTATTCAACACCAAAGTATCTTCAATCACTTGACAAGTTCCTCCTATTTCGATTCTTCCAGCTCGCGTAGCCCTCCAACTTGCTCCTAAATCAACTCTTCACGACAATATGCAGCTCTCGCCATTTCTTCTACATCCTCTTGCTGTCATATAACGTATCATCATAATTGTATAAGAAAAATATAACAATCCTTAATTATGATTTGTCCATTTAGTTATTTTGCAGTTGTATTTCTTTTTTTAAAAAAGACAACTCACGCACTCCAACACGAATATATACATATTGTCCAACTCTGGACTATACCCCACAACCTCAAGGTAACTCAATACCGTTTGGCCAATAACGAAACTGAGCAAGACACACACATGTTCTTAATTTTTTTATCAGTAGGATGCCATATTGACTTATGGATGATGAGGTCTCTTTGACCGTTTATGTGCTCAACTAAAATAGCCATCAGTGACAAATCTGGTAAAGCGTTCAATCGACTTCTTTTGTTGTCTTCACCAACTTATTGTTGTGTTCATATGAACTTGCATTAAATTATGATAATAAGCTTATCTTTTTACAACCCCATAATTAGAACCATCATAATCATAATAATCATGAATTACATTATGACAATTAGAAGTAATGTACCGGATTAAAGTCGTTGATGAACCTTGAGCCTGAAAATGGTCTGAGCTGAAAATTTAAGAACCATGAATGTAAGTTTGATAATTTAAAAAAAAATATGTGCAACAAAAAATTTAATGGTTAGAGTGGAAATAATTACTGATTTTGATGCTAATACAGCACTTGAAGATTTTGAGTCTGTTGCACAAAATCAGTAATATCCCCGAAAAAAGTTTGAATTAGAAGTGGCAATTACAACTCACTTTCTAAATATATCATATATTTAAAATAAATTAACTTAAAAGTGATGTTTGTAAGATCCTGTTTTTCTCAGATCTATGGGACGCCGTCGAGAAGTGTGGGACACCGTCCATGTATAAAGGGCTGGACGCCGTCCAGTCGAACTGGTGGGCCAGCTGTGTTCTTTTAGATATTATAATGGGGGTAGTTTGGTCTTTTCTCTTTGTGGACGAATTTAAGGCTCTAGATCAGTTTTTGGAGCACCATTTACTCCATCTTCAACTACCACATCTTCTCCACTTAAATTCTAGAGAGAGATAAAGATCTAGAGTGAGAGAGCTCAAATTAAGGAAGAAGAAGCTTGTTTCGGGTTAAAGTGCAAGTTCTAAAGTTGTCCATCTAGCCTCTAGCTACGTTTGTAGTGACCCGAACTTTTCCATGTTTATATATATTAAATGAAATTGTTATTTACATGATTAAGTGTTTCCAACATGTTAAGCAATCAAACTTGTTAAGACTTGATTAAGTGAAATAGATTTCATATAGACAATTGACCACCCAAGTTGACCGGTGATTCAAGAACGTTAAAACTTGTAAAAACTATATGATGTTATATATATATGAATATATATATATAGCTAACATGGTATTATGATAATTAAACATATCATTAAGTATATTAACAATGAACTACACATGTAAAAACAAGACTACTAACTTAAGGATTTCGAAACGAGGCATATATGTAACGATTGTCGTTGTAACGACATTTAATTGTATATATATCATATTAAGATATATTAATACATCATAATATCATGATAATGTAATAATTTAACATCTCATTTGATATAATAAATAATGGGTTAACAACACTTAACAGGATCGTTAACCTAAAGGCTTCAAAACAACATTTACATGTAACGACTAACGATGATTTAACGACTCAGTTAAAATGTATATACATGTAGTGTTTTAATATGTATTCATACACTTTTGAAAGACTTCAAGACACTTATCAAAATACTTCTACTTATAAAAAATGCTTACAATTACATCCTCATTCAGTTTCATCAACAATTCTACTCGTATGCACCCGTATTCGTACTCGTACAATACACAGCTTTTAGATGTATGTACTATTGGTATATACACTACAATGATCAGCTCTTAGCAGCCCATGTGAGTCACCTAACACATGTGGGAACCATCATTTAGCAACTAGCATGAAATATCTCATAAAATTACAAAAATATTAGTAATCATTCATGACTTATTTACAAGTAAACAAAATTACACATCCTTTATATCTAATCCATATACCAACGACCAAAAACACCTACAAACACTTTCATTTTTCAATTTTCTTCATCTAGTTGATCTCTCTCAAGTTCTATCTTCAAGTTCTAAGTGTTCTTCATAAATTCTATAAGTTCTAGTTTCATAAAATCAAGAATACTTCCAAGTTTGCTAGCTTACTTCCAATCTTGTAAAGTGATCATTCAACCTCAAGAAATTTTTCTTATTTACAGTAAGATATCTTTCTAATATAAGGTAATACTCATATTCAAACTTTGATTCAATTTCTATAACTATAACAATCTTATTTCGAGTGGAAATCTTACTTGAACTTGTTTTCGTGTCATGATTCTGCTTCAAGAACTTTCAAGCCATCCAAGGATCCTTTGAAGCTAGATCTATTTTTCTCATTTCCAGTAGGTTTACCTACTAAAATTAAGGTAGTAATGATGTTCATAACATCATTCGATTCATACATATAAAACTATCTTATTCGAAGATTTAAACTTGTAATCACTAGAACATTGTTTAGTTAATTCTAAATTTGTTCGCAAATAAAGTTAATCCTTCTAACTTGACTTTTAAAATCAACTAAACACATGTTCTATATCTATATGATATGCTAACTTAATGATTTAAAACTTGGAAACACGAAAAACACCGTAAAACCGGACATACGCCGTCGTAGTAACACCGCGGGCTGTTTTGGGTTTGATAATTAAAAACTATGATAAACTTTGATTTAAAAGTTGTTCTTCTGGAAAAATTATTTTTCTTATGAACATGAAACTATATCCAAAAATCATGGTTAAACTCAAAGTGGAAGTATGTTTTTCAAAATGGTCATAAAGACGTCGTTCTTTCGACTGAAATGACTACCTCTTATAAAAATGACTTGTAACTAATATTTCCGACTATAAACCTATACTTTTTCTATTTAGATTCATAAAATAGAGTTCAATATGAAACCATAGCAATTTGATTCACTCAAAACAGATTTAAAACGAAGAAGTTATAGGTAAAACAAGATTGGATATTTTTTTGATTGTTGTAGCTACGGGAAATATTGTAACAATTCTATACAAATCATATCCTAGTTAATTTATATTGTATTATACATGTATTCTAGTATATTATGTAATCTTGGAATACCATAGACACGTATACAAATGTTTTGACATATCATATCGACCAATATATATATATATATATATATATATATATATATATATATATATATATATATATATATATATATATATATATATATATATATATATATATATATATATATTATTTGGAACAACCATAGACACTCTATATGCAGTAATGTTGAAGTTAACTATACAGGGTTGAGGGTGATTCCAAAAATATATATACTTTGAGTTGTGATCTAGCCTGAGACGTGTATACACTGGGTCGTGGATTGATTCAAGATAATATATATCGATTTATTTCTGTACATCTAACTATGGACAACTAGTTGTAGGTTACTAACGAGGACAGCTGACTTAATAAACTTAAAACAGTAAAACGTATTAAAAATATTGTAAATATATTTTGAAAATACTTTGATATATATGTACATATTTGTTACAGGTTCGTGAATCGACCAGTGGCCAAGTCTTACTTCCCGACGAAGTAAAAATATGTGAAAGTGAGTTATAGTCTCACTTTTAAAATCTAATATTTTGGGATGAAAATACATGAAATTTTATGAATGTTTTATGAAATAGACACAAGTAAATGAAACTACATTATATGGCTGAATGATCGAATCCGAATTTGCCCCTTTTTAGCTTGGTAGCCTAAGAATTTGGGAACAGACCCCCAAATTGACGCGAATCCTAAAGATAGATCTATCAGGCCCAACAAGCCCCATTCTGGAATTTGGAATGCTTTAGTACTTCGAAATTATCATATTCGATGGGTGTCCCGAAATGATCGGGATATTCTATATGCATCTTGTTAATGTCGGTTACCAGGTGTTCACCATATGAATGAATTTTATCTCTATGTATGGGATGTATATTGAAATATGAAATCTTGTGGTCTATTATTATGATTTGATAATATATAGGTTAAACCTATAACTCACCAACATTTTTGTTGACGTTTTGATGTAATATATTCTTATTGTAAACCAGTATGTAATGGTCGTGTGTAAACGGTATATTTTAGATTATCATTATTTGATAATCTACGTAATGCTTTTTAAACCTTTATTGATAAAATAAAGGTTATGATTGTTTTAAAAATGAATGCAGTCTTTGAAAAACGTCTCATATAGAGGTCATAACCTCGCAACGAAATCAATTAATATGGAACGTTTATAATCAGTATGAACGGGACATTTCAGTTGGTATCCGAGCGTTGGTCATAGAGAACCAAAAATTTGTATTAGTGTCTCTTATCGAGTTTGTTAGGATACATTAGTGAGTCTGGACTTCGACCGTGTTTTCTATAAAAACGGTTGCTTAACACTTTTGTTGGAAACTATATATTATTAACATGTAAATATTATGTGATATATTAACCTCTTAATGTGTTTGATATTGTGTGATAGATGTCTACCACTAGTACAAATCCCATCGACTCACCTAATAATAATGAAGAGTCGAATATAATTTGGGAAGATTCACAAATTCCAGAAGAAGAACCGGAAGAAGAGGAACCGGAAGAAGAGGAATCAGAAGAGGAGGAACCGGAAGGAGAAGAGGTTCTGGAGGAAGAAATATTTATACCTACAGTAAATCAATTAAATAAAAGAAAATCATCAACCAACGGACCAAAGTTAAAAATGGTCAATGGTGTTTCCGCCGAGGAAGCAAAATATTGGGAAGATTACCAATTTTCCGATGAATCGGAACCCGATGAGGATTCCGATGATGTTATAGAAATTACCTCGACCCAATTTAATATGGCAAAAGAAAATAATAAGGGAAAAGGTATAAAAATAGAGAAACCTGATTCTAACCCCGATGAACTTTATATGTATCGGCAACGTCCGTATTTTCTAAATTGTAACAATAACCCGGGAACCTCTAAACCACCAGGTTTTTCTAAACCATTGTGGAAAATGACGGCTCGTATTAGAGGAGCACCATATATCCCTAGAAAATTAGGAAAATGAACCAAGTCCGAAGAAGAAGAAACCAGTGATTCAGATTAGAGGGTTGTAATCATGTTGTGTATTATATGTATTGTAGTGTGCTTGTACTTTTATGTTCTATGTAAAAATTACTTGTATTGTTTGATAATTATCTTTTACGAATCTAATCCTTGTCTATTTTACAGTATAAAAACAAAATGGACGTTAAGGGTAGACAACCGAATATTTTTGAAGACCTACCAGAGGATATGATTGGGGAAATCTTGTCTAGAGTCGGTCGGAATTCATCAGCACATTTAGTTATGGCGAAATTAACTTGTCAAGCATTTGAAAGACTTTCCAGAAACACCTTAGTTTATAGAAGGCTTTCCTTTGATAGGTGGGGTATATCACATTGGGGAGACTGTAAGTTACGTCGTGTTTTCTTTAAAGCGTTAAATGCGGAGAACCCAAATGCAATTTTACGCTACGGGTTAAGAACCTATTTTGACTCAACGTATCCCAACATAGGATTTCGTGAGTTAGAAAGAGCTTCTAACATGCAACATAAAGAAGCATGTTATACTTACGGGTTAGTGATGTTCGCTTCTTTCCAAAGTGAGAAAAAGAATATCGGGTTACAACTTTTAAATAAAACCTTCCCACAAGTGACGGATTCAGTAGTTGGGGTGAGAAACAAGGTTTTTAGATTATTTATGAGGCTGTTGGACAATACGAAACCCTCATCCTTTTGACGACATTACAACATGCTGCCTAGCCAATGGTCATAACGGTTACTTTCCACAAGACCAAGGATGGGAAGTCGTCTTAGTAAAACCTGAATGCATGCCTTGTTTCTGGACTTATGAATTACATGTCTTTATTTCTTTTGCTGAACAACTTGCGTATTAACTAGAATTGCCTTTATATCTGCTGAGTAGCAAAGATATTATGTGCTATATTTCATCCTATATGTATAATAGTGGTATTGTAAGTTTGTAAAATATTGTATAAAGGTTTGAACGTGAAATATTATTGTAATAAGTTTTTCATATAGAAGCGTAGTAGTTGAGTTGTATAGTAGCTAGTAAGTATGAACTTAACGGGTAGGTACTACTCGAATTAAAACTATAAAATGCTAATATGAAGAAAAAGCTTTTATAAATAAGTTCATATAATGCTATGAGATATTATTGACTACTCTTAAATTCTATATGATTAACTCAATTCTTTTGGCTATTTTTGAAGGAAATGGCACCGGCGACTCGTCAGAATTTGAACATGAGCGAGGAAGACTTCTGTGTTTTCCTTGCAGCAAACATAGCCGCAGTACAGGCTGCAATGCAAAATAACAATAACTCTGGATCTAACAGTGGAACTAATTCCACAAGAAATCGTGTAGGATGCTCCTACAAAGAATTCACTGCCTGCAAACCTTTGGAATTTGATGGAACTGAAGGACCAATTGGATTGAAACGGTGGACCGAGAAAGTCGAATCGGTGTTTACCATAAGTAAGTGTACTGAAGAGGATAAAGTTAAGTACGCTACGCACACCTTCACAGGTACTGCGTTAACGTGGTGGAACACCTATCTTGAACAGGTAGGACAAAATGCTGCTTACGCACTACCGTGGTCGGCATTCAAGCAATTGATGAACGAGCAGTACCATCCGAGAAACGAAGTCAATAAGCTCAAGGTAGAGCTTAGAGAGTTACGAACACAAGGGTTCGACATTACCACATATGAACGACTATTCACAGAGTTGTGCCTATTATGTCCAGGAACGTCCGAAGATGAAGAAGAGAAGATCAACGCGTTTATAAAAGGGTTACCAGTAAGGATTCAAGAAGATGTGAGTTCACACGAGCCCGCTTCCATACAAAAGGCAAGTCGAATGGCTCATAAACTCATAAATCAGATTAAGGGAAGAATTAAAGAGTAGGTGGCCGAAGAAGCCAACACGAAACAACTCAAGAGAAAGTGGGAAGAAACCAGTGACAAGGGTTACCAATACAATAACAACAACAATTACAACCACAATCGCAACAACTATCCCAACAACCGCAACAACAATCGCAACAATAACCGCAATCCTAACAATAACTACAACAAACATCCCAACAACTACAACAACCGTTCCAACAACAATAAAAATCCCAACAACAACCTCAATAACAACAACGGTAACAAAAACCAAAAATGCCAAAGGTGTGAAGAGTACCACCAGAATGGGTTCTGCACGACATTTTGCGCCAAGTGTAAAATAACTGGCCATGGTGCGAAAAAATGTGAGGTCTATGGACCAAAGTTTAACAGAACTAAAGGAACAAATAGTGGCGAAACAAGTAATGCCGCCTTTGTTTATTATGGATGTGGAAAACCGGGACACATTAGAAGTAATTGCCCGAATCAGGGGAATACTAATGGGCAGGGCCGCGGAAGAGTTTTCAATATTAATACGACAGAAGCGCAGGAAGACCCAGAGCTTGTTACGGGTACGTTTCTTATTGATAATAAATCTGCTTATGTTTTATTTGATTCGGGTGCGGATATAAGCTATATGAGTAGAGATTTTTATGCTAAGTTAATTTGCCCATTGACGCCTTTGGATAGTAAATTTTTACTCGAATTAGCAAACGGTAAATTAATTTCAGCAGATAATATATGTCGGGATAGAGAAATTAAACTGGGGGATGAAACGTTTAAAATTGATTTAATACCAGTCGAGTTAGGGAGTTTTGATGTAATAATTGGAATGGACTGGTTGAAAAAGATGAGAGCAGAGGTCGTTTGTTACAAAAATGCGATTCACATTATGCGTGAAAAGGGAAAACCTTTAATGGTGTACGGAGAGAAGAACAATGTGAAATTAAATCTTATTAGTAGTTTGAAGGCACAGAAACTAATAAGAAAAGGTTGTTACGTCATTCTAGCACACATCAAGGAAGTTAAACCTGAAGAAAAGAACATCAGTGATGTTCCTGTCGCAAAAGAATTTTCCGATGTATTTTTGAAAGAATTACCGGGATTACCCCCACATCGATCCGTTGAATTTCAAATAGACCTTGTACCAAGAGCTGCACCAATAGCTCGTGCTCCATACAGACTCGCACCCAGCGAAATGAAAGAATTACAAAGTCAGTTACAGGAACTTTTAGAGCGTGGTTTCATTCGACTAAGCACATCACCATGGGGAGCTCCTGTTTTGTTGTCAAGAAGAAGGATGGTACATTTAGGTTGTGTATCGACTACCGAGAGTTGAATAAACTTACCATCAAGAACCGTTACCCACTACCGAGAATCGACGACTTATTTGATCAACTACAAGGCTCGTCGGTTTATTCGAAGATTGATTTACGTTCTGGGTATCATCAAATGCGGGTGAAGGAGGATGATATTCCAAAGACTGCTTTTAGGACGTGTTATGGTCATTACGAGTTTATGGTTATGCCGTTTGGGTTGACTAACGCACCAGCTGTGTTCATGGACCTCATGAACCGAGTGTGTGGACCATACCTTGATAAGTTTGTCATTGTTTTCATCGATGACATACTTATTTACTCAAAGATGACCAAGAGCATGAAGAACATTTGAGAAAAGTGCTAGAGTTGTTAAGAAAAGAAAAACTGTAAGTTTTCAAAGTGTGCATTTTGGTTGGAAGAAGTTCAATTCCTCGGTCATATAGTGAACAAAGAAGGTATTCAAGTGGATCCAGTAAAGATTGAAACCGTTGAAAAGTGGGAAACCCCAAAAACTCCGAAACACATATGCCAATTTTTAGGGCTAGCTGGTTATTACAGGAGATTCATCCAAGATTTTTCCAAAATAGCAAAACCCTTGACTGCATTAACGCATAAAGGGAGGAAATTTGAATGGAATGATGAACAAGAAAAAGCGTTTCAATTGTTGAAGAAAAAGTTAACTACGGCACCTATATTGTCATTACCTGAAGGGAATGATGAT
This sequence comes from Rutidosis leptorrhynchoides, assembly GCF_046630445.1. Classification (NCBI taxonomy): domain Eukaryota; kingdom Viridiplantae; phylum Streptophyta; class Magnoliopsida; order Asterales; family Asteraceae; genus Rutidosis; species Rutidosis leptorrhynchoides. The sequence goes on along the minus strand of NC_092337.1, from coordinate 456,964,922 downwards.
TTTGTGATATATTGTGACGCCTCAAAGCAAGGTCTCGGTTGTGTATTAATGCAACGAACGAAAGTAATTGCTTATGCGTCTAGACAATTGAAGATTCATGAGCAGAATTATACGACGCATGATTTGGAATTAGGCGCGGTTGTTTTTGCATTAAAGACTTGGAGGCACTACTTATATGGGGTCAAAAGTATTATATATACCGACCACAAAAGTCTTCAACACATATTTAATCAGAAACAACTGAACATGAAAAGATGGAGAAGTTATGTAATGACCCGCACTTTTTCGATCGTTCTATACTTATAAGATTAATATTTACATAAATTAAACCATACCAACATGATAAGCAATCCAAATTGTTGAGATTTATGTTTTTGAAAAGTGTTTTACACAACGTTTGACCGATGATATCACGAACTATATAACATATGATAATTATACGTTTGTGTATATATATGTATATATACATATTTAACATGATCTAAAGAATGTTTTAATACCTCATTTTGTATTAATAACAATAAGTTATAAGTATATTTTGAAACTACTAACTTAAGTTTTCAAAACGATAACCATACGTAACGTCATTTGACATAAATACTTATGACCTATAATGTTTATATATATATCGTATATATAATGTATTTAATCACTTTTTAAGGACTTAAATACATAAAACCATATAAGTATATTCACAAAATATAGCTATATTTGAATCCTCATTCCGTTTTCACAAGATTTCTATACGTATATCTGGGGTATATGTACCCGTATCATACCTAGCTTCTATACGTATTTACTATTGGTATATACACATCAAATCACCACCAACCAGCCCTTGTTCATGCCCTAGGTATAAGGTAATTGGAATTTGGAAGCTTATTGACTAATTACATAAGATAACAAACTAAAATCTTGTCATGAACACCTTAGTTCCACGTTTTTTATAAGCTTCATGGGCACTTCATTTTGATTCAAATTTCTACATCATTTCTTAGTTAAACACACACTCTTCCATAACCCTTAAACACCTTCAACAATTCAGCAAGTTACCATGAAGATCTAGCTCAAAAACAACCCTTAATCATCATAAGAAAAACCTTCCAAGAACACTTCAATAATCCTTTCAAGAATACAAGTTTATTTCCAACCTTTTGATCCAACTCCATTACTCTTTTGGTTCTAGGTTTTTACTCCTCTTTTACAGCAATCTTGTCCAAGTAACTTGAGGTAGTAACTTTGTTCATAACCTTATTCGATTCATATATATATAGCTATCTTATTTTATGGTATAAAATTTTAACAACAAGAACATAGTTTGAATGTTTTCAAACTTGTTTGCAAACTAAATAGATCCTTCTAACTTAACTTTTAAAATACTTCAAGACCTGTAATATATCATAAATATATTCTAATTTAACAAGGTATAACTTGATTTTTCAAAGAACACCTTAAAAACTGTTTTTACGACGTCGGAGTGCAACCGGGGGCTGTTTTGGGTTGGATAATTAAAAACTATCTTGAACCTTGAATTGGAGGTTTATTTTATGGAAAAATGATATTTACTATGAATATGATAACACATAAAAATTTCATGATTTAACTCAAAGTATAAGTATTTTTAGAAAAATAATCATTTAAGGTTGTTTACATGATGAAAAATGATTAACTTCATAAGTTTCACCAAAGTTTGACCTATGACCTGTGATTTCGAATACAAACTAAGGTATTTACAGTTCATATTCTTAAAGAAGGACTCGATCCAAGGAAGTGGCAAGTTGAACCAACGAAAACGGAGTTGTAACGAAGAAACTATGACCAAAACAAAATCGGATATCCAAGACTAGTTTAGCCACGAAAATAATTGGAGAAAAATTAAATAAATCACATCTTTTTAAAATAACATGATATTTTATATATATGTACTCATAATTTAATTTTATATATTTCAGGATCACCCGTAAACAATACGAGAAGATTAATCATAAGATTCCATGATTGTACGCAACACGTCATTTGACAACACCGGTACTTTATGTACGCAACACGTCATTTGACAACACCGGTACCATGGGTCAAGATTAATCCCGACCAATACGAATACGATGGGGGTTTTATTTATTTCGATGGGGGTTTTATTTATTTATTAAACACCTAAATATGAACCATTAAAATTGAATTGCTAACTACGGACTAAGAAGACATTAAAAGTATTATAAGTATATATATGTGACGATTGTTTAAAATGAAAATATATTGATAAATTATATATGGATAGGTTCGTGATATCAACCGGAGACCAAGTCAAAATATATATATCTTCAAGGCAAAAGTGAGTATATAGTCCCACTTTTAAACTCTAAGTATTTCAGGATGAGAATACATGTATTTTATATTTTACGTTATGGACACAAGTAACTGAAAAATATATTCTACGTTGAGTTGTACCACTGGCATACTTCCCTGTAGCTTGGTAACTGTTATTTACAGCGGTATTGTAAACACGAATCCTGTTGATAGATCTATCGGGCCTGACAACCCCAACCGGACTAGACGACCAGTATTCAACGGTTGCACAGTACTTCGTTTCGTGACTACACTTGGTACGGTGTAGTAAGATTTCATAATAAAGGGAATATGCGACGTGATTAAATGTTAAGTATGGTTACCAAGTGCTCAACCACTTAGAATATTTTTATTAAAATGTTTATATATGAAATCTTGTGGTCTATATATATATATATATTGCTGTCGGCATTAAACCTATATCTCACCAACTTTATGTTGACGTTTTAAGCATGTTCATTCTCAGGTGATAATTAGAAGCTTCCGCTGCAACATGTTGAATTTAAGCAAGATCTTGAGTATGCATATTTGTGTCAAAAATAAAACTGCATATCTGAGGAATTGTAATGTAAAATATGCTAGAAATCGTATTGTTATCATCACATGTAAAGTTTGTAAGTCTAAGATTATCGCTAAACGATAATCATCTTTTTATTGTCTAAAGCTTGTATTAAAATAAGAGTTATGGTTTGTAATGTAAAATAAATGCAGTTGTTCTTTTAAAAATGTCGCATATAGAGGTCAATACCTCGCAATGAAATCATACGTTATCTAACTCGTTCTTATGGTTAAGGACGGGTTATGACATGTGGTATCAGAGCGGTGGTCTTAGCGAACCAGGTTTGCATTAGTGTGTCTAACTGATAAGTCGTTAGGATACATTAGTAAGTCCGGACTTTGACCGGGTCTGATTTAAAAACCATTGCTTATCATTGTTGGTTAAAATTTATATGTAAATATTATGTAGTACTAATGGGTTAGTTGTTGTGTGATAGATGTCGGGCTCAAAACTTGTTATCACATTCAGCGACTCCGAACCAGAATCTTCAGATGGTGTTCCAGTCATTAACCTATCCGATGACGAAAATAATATCTTTGGGGAAGACTCACAAATTCCGGATGAACCGACTATAGAGAACCCGGAAAGTGAACCCGAGGAGGAAAGTGAACCCGAGGAGGAAAGTGAACCCGAGGAGGAAAGTGAACCCGAGGAAGAAATACAGGAAATTACAAAAGACAAGTTCGAACTAGGAAAGAAACGAAAGGCTAATGAATTAGAAAATTCAAATCCCGAGTTTAGTAAGGATGATGTGGCACCAACTCCACTAGACACTACCACCCATATTCCCACTATTCCTATTCGTTCTATCCTGGCATCTAGTTCTTCAGCCCCACAGCCAAAATATAGGCAGACAGCCAGGATAAGCGTTAAGCGATTCTTTGAACCTAAACGTCCTAGAAAATAGACCAAACGATGCGCTGCCGTATTAAACCATGGGATCATATAATGTTTTATATAATATTATTAGTGTGGTTTGCTTAATGTTCGATGTAAGATAAGCATATGTAAAATAGCGAAGTATGAAATGCAATAATTTTCCATGGTTAAGTATTATTTAGATGGTAGTAATTGGTTCTGTACTAAGCTATTAAGTATGGACATTAACGGGTAGGTACTACCCTAGATATAATTATAAAACGCTAATAAGAAGAAAAGGCTTTTATAATAATACCTGGTTCATATTATTAATAAGCTATAATGTACTGTAAATATACACTACATCTATAATATTCCATGTGAATAATTATTTTCTTTTCATTCTTATAGAAGAATATGGCGCGATTGAATCGAATGACGGAACAAGAAGTCGAGGAATTCATCAACCAGCGAGTGAACGACAGAATGTTATGGGTCGAGGCTGCAAGAGCTGCTGCAGTTAACCCAAATCCTCGTGTAGGATGCACCTACAAAACTTTTCAAGCTTGCAAGCCCTCATCATTCAGTGGAACAGAAGGACCGATCGGTTTAACCCGGTGGATAGAAAAGATGGAGACTGTGTTTAAAATCAGTGGTTGTGTTGAAAAGGACATGACCAAGTATGCATCGTGCACTTTACAAGATAGTGCACTCACGTGGTGGAAAAATTATGTGAAGGCTGTAGGAGGAGATGTAGCTTATGATACTCCATGGGAAGAATTCAAAACAATGTTAATCAACGAATATTGTCCAAGGAACGAGGTTAGGAAGTTGGAAGATGAATTACGAAGTCTGAAGGTTGTTGGTACTGAAATCACCAACTACAATCAGCGATTCATGGAATTAGTTTTGCTATGTCCTGAATTGGTTCCAACCGAAGAACGGAAGATTGAAATGTACAAAGATGGTTTGCCCAAAAAGGTCAAGGCAAATGTTACAGCATCGAAACCTAAGACAATTCATGAAGCTATAACCATGGCAAACGAGCTAATGGATCAGGTCATCATGGATAAGAAAGTATCCAATACTGATGTGAAGGTATCAGGTAACAAAAGAAAGTGGAATGGAAATTATGATCGAGGTAACCAACAACAATCTTTTAAGAAACAAGAAATCACGCAAGGTGCGGGTAGTGGTTTAAGCTTTGGTTATAAAGGACAAAATCCTTTATGCAACCGATGCCACAAACATCACTCTGGTTACTGTAATGTGGTATGCAACAAATGTAATCGAAAGGGTCATCTTGCTGAAGATTGTAAGGCTCTCGTTACAAATACAAATGGTATCAAGACTCTTGCCACCAATGCAAATAGAACTGCTTTGGCTACCATTACTTGTTATGGGTGTGGAAAACAAGGTCATTATAAGAGCCAGTGTCCGAATCCAGAGAAGAATAATGGATCTGCACGTGGAAGAGCATTTGTTATTAATGCTAGAGAGGCGTGTGAAGACCCGGAGCTTGTTACGGGTACGTTTACCATTAATAACTTATCAGCATCTATTATATTTGATACTGGTGCCGATAGAAGTTACGTGTGTAGAAATTTTTACACTAAATTGAATTGTTCATCATTACCTCTAGATGCTAAGTACATGATTGAGTTAGCTAATGGTAAACTAATTAAAGCCGATAAAATTTGTCGTGATTGTAAAATAAATTTAGCCGGAGAAACGTTTAAAATTGACTTGATACCCGTAGAATTAGGAAGTTTTGATGTAATAGTCGGCATGGACTGGATGTCCAAAGTAGGAGCTGAAGTTGTGTGTGCCAAGAAGGCAATTCGCATTCCTTGTAAGGATAAAATGCCGGTGATGATTTATGGAGAGAAGGGTAACTCAAAGCTAAAACTCATTAGCTGTTTGAAAGCCAAGAAGTGTTTAGAAAAGGGATGTTATGCTATTCTAGCACATGTTAATAAAGTCGAAAAGAAAGAAAAAGAGAAGTGCATCAACGACGTGCCTGTGGCAAGAGATTTTCCTGAAGTTTTTCCGGAAGAGTTGCCGGGATTACCTCAATTTAGATCTGTAGAATTTCAAATAGATTTAGTACCAGGAGCTGCACCAGTTGCCCGTGCTCCATATAGACTTGCACCGTCCGAGTTAAAAGAACTTCAGAGTCAGTTAAAAGAATTACTGGATCGTGGGTTCATACGACCAAGTACTTCACCGTGGGGAGCTCCGATTCTATTTGTTAAAAAGAAAGATGGATCTTTTAGGATGTGTATAGATTATCGTGAATTAAATAAGTTAACTATCAAAAATCGATATCCACTACCGAGAATTGACGACTTATTTGATCAACTCCAAGGATCATGTGTGTACTCGAAAATTGACCTAAGATCGGGCTATCATCAATTACGCGTCAAAGAAGAAGATATACCGAAAACTGCTTTTCGGACACGTTACGGTCATTACGAATTTTTGGTCATGCCGTTTGGGTTGACAAATGCGCCAGCTGTATTCATGGACCTCATGAATCGAGTTTGTAGTCCATATTTAGATAAGTTTGTTATCGTTTTCATTGATGATATTCTTATCTATTCCAAGAGTGAGCAAGAGCATGAGCAGCATTTAAGGTTGATATTAGAGTTGTTGAGAAAAGAACAGCTATATGCTAAATTTTCTAAATGTGCTTTCTGGTTGAAAGAAGTGCAATTTCTTGGTCACGTTGTTAGTAGCAAAGGAATTCAGGTTGATCCAGCTAAAATTGAGGCCATTGAAAAATGGGAGACTCCTAAGACACCAATGCAGATACGCCAATTTTTGGGTTTAGCCGATTATTATAGAAGGTTTATTCAAGATTTTTCCCGAATAGCTAAGCCGTTGACAGCGTTAACGCAAAAAGGGAAGAAATATGAATGGACTTCTGAGCAGGAGAGTGCATTTCAATTACTGAAAAATAAGTTGACTACGGCGCCTATTTTATCGTTACCAGAAGGGAACGATGATTTTGAAATATATTGTGACGCTTCGCGACAAGGTTTTGGTTGCGTTCTTATGCAACGGAAGAAAATTATTGCATACGCATCCCGACAATTGAAGATTCACGAACGGAATTATACGATGCATGATCTAGAACTGGGAGCAGTCGTGTTTGCATTGAAGATATGGAGACACTACTTGTATGGGGTTAAATGCACTGTGTTTACTGATCATAAAAGCCTTCAACATATTTTTGATCAGAAACAGCTGAACATGAGGCAACGTAGGTGGGTCGAGTTAATAAACGACTATGATTGTGAAATTCGTTATCATCCCGGGAAAGCAAATGTGGTAGCTGACGCACTAAGCAGAAAGGAACGAGAACCAATTCGAGTACGAGCGATGAACATAAAAATTCGCATGAATCTCAACTCACAAATCAAAGAAGTTCAACGAGAAGCACTTACTAAAGAAAATATAGGAAATGAAATAATGAAGAAGTATGAGAAGCAACTCGTTATACGGGAAGATGGAATTCGATATTTTGCAAATCGTATTTGGGTACCGAAGTTGGGTGGATTAAGGAAGTTGATATTGAACGAGGCACATAAGACAAGATACTCGATACATCCTGGAGTTGGAAAGATGTACCAAGATCTTAAGACACATTATTAGTGGCCTAATTTAAAGATAGACGTTGCAACATATGTTGGGGAGTGTTTAACTTGTTCCAAAGTCAAAGCAGAGCACCAGAAGCCGTCAGGATTACTTCAACAACCAGAAATCCCAGAATGGAAATGGGACGGTATTACCATGGATTTCATCACGAAGTTACCAAAGACTGCCTGGGGATACGACACCATTTGGGTAATTGTTGATCGTCTTACCAAATCTGCACATTTCTTGCCTATAAAGGAAACGGATAGAATGGAGAAATTATTACGATTATATATAAAGGAAATAGTTTCAAGGCATGGAATACCTATTTCCATTATATCTGATCGTGATAGTAGATTTACCTCAAAGTTCTGGCAATCACTACAGGAGGCACTAGGAACTCGTTTGGATATGAGTACCGCATATCATCCGCAAACCGATGGGCAGAGTGAAAGAACAATTCAGACTCTTGAAGACATGCTCAGGGCATGTGTGATCGATTTTGGAAACGGATGGGATAAATATCTACCATTAGCAGAATTCTCGTATAATAATAGTTATCATGCGAGCATTAAAGCTGCGCCATTCGAAGCATTGTACGGAAGGAAGTGTAGATCTCCTATTTGTTGGAATGAAGTAGGAGATCGAAAATTAACTGGTCCCGAGATCATACACGAAACGACTGAGAAGATAGTACAAATCAAGGAGAGATTGAAAACAGCCCGTAGTCGCCAAAAGAGCTACGCCGATGTCCGAAGGAAACCATTAGAGTTTCAGATCGGTGACATGGTTATGCTAAAGGTGTCACCTTGGAAAGGTGTAATACGTTTCGGTAAAATGGGTAAACTGAACCCAAGATACGTAGGCCCGTTCAAGATTATCGAACGCATTGGACCGGTAGCTTATCGACTCGAGTTACCACAACAACTCGCCGGAGTACATAATACATTTCACGTCTCGAACCTTAAGAAGTGTCTTGCAAAGGAAGATCTCACCATTCCTCTTGAAGAAATCCATGTCGATGAGAAACTACAATTCATCGAAGAACCAATCGAAATCATGGACCGTGAAGTTAAACAGCTCAAGCAGAGCAACATACCGATCGTTAAGGTTCGTTGGAATGCTCGAAGAGGTCCTGAGTTTACTTGGGAACGAGAGGATCAGATGAAACAAAAGTATCCACACTTGTTTCTCGATGACGCAAAATAGGTACAATTTTAAAATTTCGGGACGAAATTTATTTAACGGGTAGGTACTGTAATGACCCGCACTTTTTCGATCGTTCTATACTTATAAGATTAATATTTACATAAATTAAACCATACCAACATGATAAGCAATCCAAATTGTTGAGATTTAAGTTTTTGAAAAGTGTTTTACACAACGTTTGACCGTCTAGTTTGACCGATGATATCACGAACTATATAACATATGATAATTATACGTTTGTGTATATATATGTATATATACATATTTAACATGATCTAAAGAATGTTTTAATACCTCATTTTGTATTAATAACAATAAGTTATAAGTATATTTTGAAACTACTAACTTAAGTTTTCAAAACGATAACCATACGTAACGTCATTTGACATAAATACTTATGACCTATAATGTTTATATATATATCGTATATATAATGTATTTAATCACTTTTTAAGGACTTAAATACATAAAACCATATAAGTATATTCACAAAATATAGCTATATTTGAATCCTCATTCCGTTTTCACAAGATTTCTATACGTATATCTGGGGTATATGTACCCGTATCATACCTAGCTTCTATACGTATTTACTATTGGTATATACACATCAAATCACCACCAACCAGCCCTTGTTCATGCCCTAGGTATAAGGTAATTGGAATTTGGAAGCTTATTGACTAATTACATAAGATAACAAACTAAAATCTTGTCATGAACACCTTAGTTCCACGTTTTTTATAAGCTTCATGGGCACTTCATTTTGATTCAAATTTCTACATCATTTCTTAGTTAAACACACACTCTTCCATAACCCTTAAACACCTTCGACAATTCAGCAAGTTACCATGAAGATCTAGCTCAAAAACAACCCTTAATCATCATAAGAAAAACCTTCCAAGAACACTTCAATAATCCTTTCAAGAATACAAGTTTATTTCCAACCTTTTGATCCAACTCCATTACTCTTTTGGTTCTAGGTTTTTACTCCTCTTTTACAGCAATCTTGTCCAAGTAACTTGAGGTAGTAACTTTGTTCATAACCTTATTCGATTCATATATATATAGCTATCTTATTTTATGGTATAAAATTTTAACAACAAGAACATAGTTTGAATGTTTTCAAACTTGTTTGCAAACTAAATAGATCCTTCTAACTTAACTTTTAAAATACTTCAAGACCTGTAATATATATCATAAATATATTCTAATTTAACAAGGTATAACTTGGTTTTTCAAAGAACACCTTAAAAACTGTTTTTACGACGTCGGAGTGCAACCGGGGGCTGTTTTGGGTTGGATAATTAAAAACTATCTTGAACCTTGAATTGGAGGTTTATTTTCTGGAAAAATGATATTTACTATGAATATGATAACACATAAAAATTTCATGATTTAACTCAAAGTATAAGTATTTTTAGAAAAATAATTATTTAAGGTTGTTTACATGATGGAAAATGATTAACTTCATAAGTTTCACCAAAGTTTGACCTATGACCTGTGATTTCGAATACAAACTAAGGTATTTACAGTTCATATTCTTAAAGAAGGACTCGATCCAAGGAAGTGGCAAGTTGATCCAACGAAAACGGAGTTGGAACGAAGAAACTATGACCAAAACAAAATCGGATATCCAAGACTAGTTTAGCCACGAAAATAATTGGAGAAAAATTAAATAAATCACATCTTTTTAAAATAACATGATATTTTATATATATGTACTCATAATTTAATTTTATATATTTCAGGATCACCCGTAAACAATACGAGAAGATTAATCATAAGATTCCATGATTGTACGCAACACGTCATTTGACAACACCGGTACTTTATGTACGCAACACGTCATTTGACAACACCGGTACCATGGGTCAAGATTAATCCCGACCAATACGAATACGATGGGGGTTTTATTTATTTCGATGGGGGTTTTATTTATTTATTAAACACCTAAATATGAACCATTAAAATTGAATTGCTAACTACGGACTAAGAAGACATTAAAAGTATTATAAGTATATATATGTGACGATTGTTTAAAATGAAAATATATTGATAAATTATATATGGATAGGTTCGTGATATCAACCGGAGACCAAGTCAAAATATATATATCTTCAAGGCAAAAGTGAGTATATAGTCCCACTTTTAAACTCTAAGTATTTCGGGATGAGAATACATGTATTTTATGTTTTACGTTATGGACACAAGTAACTGAAAAATATATTCTACGTTGTGTTGTACCACTGGCATACTTCCCTGTAGCTTGGTAACTGTTATTTACAGCGGTATTGTAAACGCGAATCCTGTTGATAGATCTATCGGGCCTGACAACCCCAACCGGACTGGACGACCAGTATTCAACGGTTGCACAGTACTTCGTTTCGTGACTACACTTGGTACGGTGTAGTAAGATTTCATAATAAAGAGAATATGCGACGTGATTAAATGTTAAGTATGGTTACCAAGTGCTCAACCACTTAGAATATTTTTATTAAAATGTTTATATATGAAATCTTGTGGTCTATATATATATATATATTGCTGCCGGCATTAAACCTATATCTCACCAACTTTATGTTGACGTTTTAAGCATGTTCATTCTCAGGTGATAATTAGAAGCTTCCGCTGCAACATGTTGAATTTAAGCAAGATCTTGAGTATGCATATTTGTGTCAAAAATAAAACTGCATATCCGAGGAATTGTAATGTAAAATATGCTAGAAATCGTATTGTTATCATCACATGTAAAGTTTGTAAGTCTAAGATTATCGCTAAACGATAATCATCTTTTTATTGTCTAAAGCTTGTATTAAAATAAGAGTTATGGTTTGTAATGTAAAATAAATGCAGTTGTTCTTTTAAAAATGTCGCATATAGAGGTCAATACCTCGCAATGAAATCATACGTTATCTAACTCGTTCTTATGGTTAAGGACGGGTTATGACAAGTTAGCACTACTGTATTTGAAGGAAGTCATCTCCAGACATGAAATACCAATCTCTATTATCTCTGATAGGGATGACAGATTTATTTCAAGATTCTGGCAGACATTACAGCAAGCATTAGGAACTCGTCTAGACATGAGTACTGCCTATCATCCACAAACTGATGGGCAGAGTGAAAGGACGATACAAACACTTGAAGACATGCTACGAGCATGTGTTATTGATTTCGGAAACAGTTGGGATCGACACCTTCCGTTAGCAGAATTTTCCTACAACAACAGCTACCATTCAAGCATTGAGATGGTGCCATTTGAAGCACTTTATGGTAGAAAGTTCAGGTCTCCGATTTGTTGGAGTGAAGTGGGGGATAGACAGATTACGGGTCCGGAGATAATACAAGAAACTACCGAGAAGATCATCCAAATTCAACAACGGTTGAAAACCGCCCAAAGTCGACAAAAGAGCTATGCCGACATTAAAAGAAAAGATATAGAATTTGAAATTGGAGAGATAGTCATGCTTAAAATTGCACCTTGGAAAGGCGTTGTTCGATTTGGTAAACGGGGGAAATTAAATCCAAGGTATATTGGACCATTCAAGATTATTGATCTTGTCGGACCAGTTGCTTACCGACTTGAATTACCACAACAACTCGCAGCTGTACATAACACTTTCCACGTCTCAAATTTGAAGAAATGTTTTGCTAAAGAAGATCTCACTATTCCGTTAGACGAAATCCAAATCAACGAAAAACTTCAATTCATCGAAGAACCCGTCGAAATAATGGATCGTGAGGTTAAAAAACTTAAGCAAAACAAGATACCAATTGTTAAGGTTCGATGGAATGCTTGTAGAGGACCTGAGTTCACCTGGGAATGAGAAGATCAGATGAAGAAGAAGTACCTGCACTTATTTTCAGAAGATATGTCAACACCTCCAACTGCTTAAAATTTCGGGACGAAATTTATTTAACGGGTAGGTACTGTAGTGACCCGAACTTTTTCATGTTTATATATATTAAATGAAATTGTTATTTACATGATTAAGTGTTTCCAACATGTTAAGCAATCAAACTTGTTAAGACTTGATTAAGTGAAATAGATTTCATATAGACAATTGACCACCCAAGTTGACCGGTGATTCACGAACGTTTAAACTTGTAAAAACTATATGATGTTATATATATGAATATATATATAGTTAACATGGTATTATGATAAGTAAACATATCATTAAATATATTAACAATGAACTACATATGTAAAAACAAGACTACTAACTTAAGGATTTCGAAACGAGGCATATATGTAACGATTATCGTTGTAACGACATTTAATTGTATATATATCATATTAAGATATATTAATACATCATAATATTATGATAATGTAATAATTTAACATCTCATTTAATATAATAAACAATGTGATAGGACCCTTGACACATGAATATCAATGAATGTGAAGATTAACCATTAAGATTGAGAGAGAAAGTCAATCAGTCAAGATTGACTTTCCACGGCTCTCTTGAATATCTCTACATAACAGTGGCTAAGCTTAGCTAATCTAGGGAGCCTTGGATCCTTTATATAGCCTCGTATAAAGGATCCTCCATAAGGCTAGGGAAACTCGTATTACTCCTTTCTCGGGTACCTAACAATCTCCCCCCAGGAGTGAGACGGGTTTCCAAAAACTAACTCCCTAGTAAAACATACAACATTACAAGGAAAGAATCAACTATTGCTAACTAACTCCCCCCGAATGATGTACAGCCGTCGATGAAGATCTTGAATCTTCACTTTGAATCATCAAATGAATTCGCATCTCTAACATCGTCTTGGTCAATCATTACGCTTCAACCTCCCCCTAGATCCTCGAATTGTCACGCTAACAATCTTCTTTTGACTTTGTTTGAGACTTGAACTTCATAGTGATATCTTTGCTCTTTCAACGGTCTTTGAGTTTGCACAGCGGAATGTGCAAGGTAGACATTCATCGAAGCATCACTTCATGTTGATGAAGAATACCTCGAAGTCTTAGAATCTCCCCCTTCAAAGTACTTGGGCTTTCCTACGTGAACTAAGAACGATCTTGAAACAAGCATCTTCTAACTTAGCACGATTATTGGAAAATTGCTAAAGTCCCGGCTTTTGACTAAATCCTAATGGAGAAAGATCTTCTTTGAAATCACTTAGCTCCCCCCCAACACTTAGCTTGATTAGTAAGCTCGAAAAACTTGAGAAACTCCCCCCGGAATGTATTGGGCATACGGCCAATCAAGTGTGTACTCATCACATCTTTGATAGCCTCAATTATTCATATATTGCCGGTATCAATATAGTTGGCTTTGAACGTTGGCTCCTTCGAAGTTCCTAACGTCTCCAATACTCCCCCAAGGATGTGGAAGTCCTTTTCGTTTTCCTTTGCTCACTCGTCAAACAAGTAACGCATCGATTTTGTCTCTTTGAAGTCCGAGTCCAATACCGTATGCGTATTGAAGTCACACGCACATCAACCATATCTATATCTCCCCCACAATGATGCTCGCATGAATATCGTATGAAATAAGAGCTTCATTGTTTAAAATGGTTGACGTGCTCGGCAAATCTCCAATATATCAAAAAGAACGCGTGTGAGAAAAGCCGTGTGAATTCGAGCCTCGAAAATAATTGAAAAATATGTTTTGGAGGTCCAGATTCAGTAAAGGACCATTCTTGAAAATCTGACATTCTGTAAGGGGCCAAAACTGTTAAAAATTGAGCCAAATTCGGTAAAGGACTTCCCTTGCAACAGTCTGAAACCTTTCAGGGACTAAAACTGAAAATTCAACTTAATCAAAGAAGTGGACTGAAATTTCCTTGATGGGCTCATCAGATTCGGTAGGCCCAATAGGATTAAACAAACCAAGTTGACACTAGTAGGTTTATTGAACCTTTTAATTCACACAAGTCCAATCTAAATTCGGTATTTGATCAATCAATTAAGTTTTTGGCCCAACAAAAGCTTGAGGCCCAATATCACATTCTGTACAGTATCACTGTTGTAACCATCACGTACCGAATAGAATACCGAATAGAATACAACTCCACATACCGAATCTTCATCATTACAAGCCAAATACCGAATCATAAGTAATCCAGCATACCAAAGCACATACCAAATGATACTCAACCACCAATACCGAATCATTACCGAATGAGTTTGAACATGATAAAGTCTTGTAACCGAATCCTCTTCATCGTTGTTAACTGCCAAATATGATGAATAAAATTCATCAAATCCAAATTTGATAAAATTGCTTATCAAAATCAATTGAAACAGCTCCATTATGTAACGATTAACACGTTTTGTGAGGATCGAAGATTCAAAACTTCACCAAGGTATAGATTCGTGGATGAACAGTAGTGAGAACTATATGAACACCAAAATCAAAATTCGATTGATAGATGTTTTAGATCACGAAGTCTACATAAAACATGCTGCAAATCATCCAAAAAATACTCTTCAAACATCAATTAATCCAGAAACATCACAGATTCCACGAATTGATTTGTTGACCGAAGCTTCATATTCGTTGACTTAAAGATCTGAGATCGTTCAATGATTCTGAACTAGAATTGAAGAATCACGAAGCATAAACAGATCACGAGGAATCCAAAACTTCTTTCGGATCAAAATTTGGTGAAGTAAATTGCTCACAACTGATCGATCTTCAATTTTGGACTACAACGAAGAACACCGGATCGATTAGCTTGAATTCGAATCCGTTTGCTGATTATGATGATTAACGAAGTTTTTATTGTTGTTAAGAATCATGAATCTGTATCTTATATGTGTTGAGGATTATGAATCACGAACTTGAATGATTAAGTTCATAATGAAGATGTATAAACTCACGAATACAGTAACTCGAAAATGAATATAGGAGAGAGGTAGATGTATTCGATACTGTAGCTATCAAATTGAGATTCGATTACTGTAAAACGTATTATATTTATTTATGTTTCTGTGAAATTGTGATTATGTTTGATGAATAAGTGTAGGTGTAATTTGAGAAGTGATTTGGATAAGTTCGGTTTAGATTCGGTAAAATGAGATTAGGTATAGAATGAATCGCATTTAGTTGTGTATGTGTTTTGGTTAGATTCGGTAAAGAAAAATTTTTCGAAAATTTTTTCGAAAATTTTTGAAGATCTTCATATCTTCATGATGAAGATGATGAAGGTTTGAAGATTTGGTTGAAGGTAGGTTGAAGATGTATGTGATTTGTGTTTGAAGGTTTGAAGGTAGAGGGAAAACATTCATGATATTCAAAGGGATCTCCTTCATTTCGTTGAAGGTTAGGCTCTGATACCAATTGATAGGACCCTTGACACATGAATATCAATGAATGTGAAGATTAACCATTAAGATTGAGAGAGAAAGTCAATCAGTCAAGATTGACTTTCCACGGCTCTCTTGAATATCTCTACATAACAGTGGCTAAGCTTAGCTAATCTAGGGAGCCTTGGATCCTTTATATAGCCTTGTATAAAGGATCCTCCATAAGGCTAGGGAAACTCGTATTACTCCTTTCTCGGGTACCTAACACAATGGGTTAACAACACTTAACAGGATCGTTAACCTAAAGGCTTCAAAACAACATTTACATGTAACGACTAACGATGATTTAACGACTCAGTTAAAATGTATATACATTAGTGTTTTAATATGTATTCATACACTTTTGAAAGACTTCAAGACACTTATCAAAATACTTCTACTTAACAAAAATGCTTACAATTACATCCTCGTTCAGTTTCATCAACAATTCTACTAGTATGCACTCGTATTCATACTCGTACAATACACAGCTTTTAGATGTATGTACTATTAGTATATACACTCCAATGATCAGCTCTTAGCAGCCCATATGAGTCACCTAACACATGTGGGAACCATCATTTAGCAACTAGCATGAAATATCTCATAAAATTATAAAAATATTAGTAATCATTCATGACTTATTTACAAGTAAACAAAATTACACATCCTTTATATACCAACGACCAAAAACACCTACAAATACTTTCATTCTTCAATTTTCTTCATCTAATTGATCTCTCTCAAGTTTTATCTTCAAGTTCTAAGTGTTCTTCATAAATTCTATAAGTTCTAGTTTCATAAAATCAAGAATACTTCCAAGTTTGCTAGCTTACTTCCAATCTTGTAAAGTGATCATCCAACCTCAAGAAATCTTTCTTATTTACAGTAAGATATCTTTCTAATACAAGGTAATACTCATATTCAAACTTTGATTCAATTTTTATAACTATAACAATCTTATTTCGAGTGGAAATCTTACTTGAACTTGTTTTCGTGTCATGATTCTGCTTCAAGAACTTTCAAGCCATTCAAGGATCCTTTGAAGCTAGATCTATTTTTCTCATTTCCAGTAGGTTTACCTACTAAAATTAAGGTAGTAATGATGTTCATAACATCATTCGATTCATACATATAAAACTATCTTATTCGAAGATTTAAACTTGTAATCACTAGAACATAGTTTAGTTAATTCTAAATTTGTTCGCAAATAAAGTTAATCCTTCTAACTTGAATTTTAAAATCAACTAACACATGTTATATATCTATATGATATGCTAACTTAATTATTTAAAACTTGGAAACACGAAAAACACCGTAAAACCGGACATACAACGTCGTAGTAACACCGCGGGCTGTTTTGGGTTTGATAATTAAAAACTATGATAAACTTTGATTTAAAAGTTGTTCTTCTGGGAAAATGATTTTTCTTATGAACATGAAACTATATCCAAAAATTATGGTTAAACTCAAAGTGAAAGTATGTTTTTCAAAATGGTCATCAAGACGTCGTTCTTTCGACTGAAATGACTAGCTCTTACAAAAATGACTTGTAACTTATATTTCTGACTATAAACCTTTACTTTTTCTGTTTAGATTCATAAAATAGAGTTCAATATGAAAACATAGCAATTTGATTCACTCAAAACAGATTTAAAACGAAGAAGTTATAGGTAAAACAAGATTGGATATTTTTTTGATTGTTGTAGCTACGGGAAATATTGTAACAATTCTATACAAATCATATCATAGCTAACTTATATTGTATTATACATGTATTCTAATATATTATGTAATCTTGGGATACCATAGACACGTATGCAAATGTTTTGACATATCATATCGACCCATCTATATATATTATTTGAAACAACCATAGACACTCTATATGCAATAATGTTGGAGTTAGCTATACAGGGTTGAGGTTGATTCCAAAAATATATATACTTTGAGTTGTGATCTAGCCTGAGACGTGTATACACTGGGTCGTGGATTGATTCAAGATAATATATATCAATTTATTTCTGTACATCTAACTATGGACAACTAGTTGTAGGTTACTAACGAGGACAGCTGACTTAATAAACTTAAAACAGTAAAACGTATTAAAAATATTGTAAATATGTTTTGAACATACTTTGATATATATGTATATATTTGTTATAGGTTCATGAATCAACCAGTGGCCAAGTCTTACTTCCCGACGAAGTAAAAATCTGTGAAAGTGAGTTATAGTCCCACTTTTAAAATCTAATATGTTGGGATGAGAATACATGCAATTTTATAAATGTTTTACGAAATATATGCAAGTAAATGAAACTACATTATATGGGTGAATGATCGAAGCCGAATATGCCCCTTTTTAGCTTGGTAGCCTAAGAATTTGGGAACAGACCCCCAAATTGACGCGAATCCTAAAGATAGATCTATCGGGCCCAACAAGCCCCATTCTGAAATTTGGAATGCTTTAGTACTTCGAAATTATCATATCCGATGGGTGTCCCGGAATGATGGGGATATTCTATATGCATCTTGTTAATGTCGGTTACCAGGTGTTCACCATATGAATGAATTTTATCTCTATGTATGGGATGTATATTGAAATATGAAATCTTGTGGTCTATTATTATGATTTGATAATATATAGGTTAAACCTATAACTCCCCAACATTTTTGTTGACGTTTTGATGTAATATATTCTTATTGTAAACCATTATGTAATGGTCGTGTGTAAACGGTATATTTTAGATTATCATTATTTGATAATCTATGTAATGCTTTTTAAACCTTTATCGATAAAATAAAGGTTATGGTTGTTTTAAAAATGAATGCAGTCTTTGAAAAATGTCTTATATAGAGGTCATAACCTCGCAACGAAATCAATTAATATGGAATGTTTATAATCAATATGAACGAGACATTTCAACGTAGTGGTTGTGGTGGTAAGCCTTAACCTTGATTTCCTTATTTATCTAGTTTAAGGGTTAGGGTTTGGGTAGTGTTGAACATAAAACCCAAATTGTTAGTGTTTTGGGGGTTTTTGGGTAAGTTTGGGTCATGAGGATTCATAGATGACTAACCTAGGGTTTTGAAATACTAAATGTGGTTATGAGTCTTAGATTGGTTAGTTAACTAATAGCACACCTAGATGTTATGTAAGTGGGTGTTATTTTGGTATGTGGCGACCCGGATGGGTGTGTGAATCTTGAAATGGGTTAAACGAGTCCTTGATGACCTAGGTTGTCTTACGAATGTGGAAAATGTGATAACCTTGTGCTAAAATGTGTTTTTAGACCATATTTGGCTAGTGTTAGGGTTTTGGCAAAATTGACCCGATGTTCGGGGTAAGTGTGCAAATGGGTCGAAGTTGCACCAAGGGTCAAAATGACTTTAGGATGGTTAGCAAGTTGGTTGACCAACTTGAGTTTGTGATTAATTATATACGTAATGTGATAGGTATGTTACGTTGAAGGTTGCAAGCTCGGTTATCTTTCACAAAAGACTTTAAGGTGAGTGGAATAATTATTTGCGTAGGTATATAATGTATTTATTTGTTGTAGCATGAGATGTGAAGTGTCGAAGTGTTAAGACACCACGTTTCACGTGACGAGTGAAGCATCGAGGTGTTAAGACGCCACTCTGGGTGAAGCATCGAGGTGTTAAGATGCCACCTAGGAGTGAAGTGCCGAGGTGTTAAGGCACCACTCCGTAAGATAGAGGGATGAAGTATCGAGGTGTTAAGATGCCACCCGAGGGTTTAGTGATACGAGGTGTTAATTACACTAACAGATGTTATGAACACCGATGGCCTTTCGCTAGTGCCATTCCCTTGTACGATTGGTTAACCATGGTTATTGTGTTGTAGCGTAAGCATATTACATTGTTTGAGTTATATATATGCTATTGTTGTGCTAGCTTGTGGTATCGGAGTTTAATAGCTTTGTATTTGAGATGATAAGCTAATTGTGTTGCTAGCATGTATGCGGTATGTTTGTAAGTGTTTGCAAGTAGGTAAATTATATATGTATCTGTATAATTATTGCATTCACTAAGCGTTTTGCTTACCCTCTCATTGTTTACTCTTTTTAGGCTCCGGCGTGGACAAGGGTAAGGGAGTTCAATTGGATTAGAGGCCTCCCGCTCATTTTGGATAGGGGACGCTTTTGGAAAGTTTAGTTTTTGAAGTTTGGCCAAGATGTGGGTAGTTTATCCCCAAACACCATGCTCTAGGTGTCGTTTGGAATTTAAACTCTTATGGTCGAAACTCGTAATTTTGAACGAAATTCGTAGAACAGCCGATGTGGGCCCGATGTTGTAAAACTTGGTTTTATTGTGGAAATCTTTTAATTTAACTTATATTGACTTGTTGTAAAAAGGGTTTCGTTTGAAAGTGTCGGGAAGCGGGTTTTCCGCTCACGTAAGTTGAGCACGGGGAGCAGTAACTGGAAGTTCATTGGGACGCTATCCCACATGTTTGGACGCCATCCTGGCCTTCAGAGCTGGACGCCGTTCAGATAGCTGGACGCCGTCTAGATGTACTGATTCAAATTTTTTTTTTTGGGCGTGTTTTTGGTATAACGAGGTTTGGGTCGTTACAATGTTGAATATAGCTGAAAAGTTTATATGACCCAATGAAACCTGTTTGACTTGGTGCTAAGACGGCCCATTTCACCTTGTGACCCAACTTATACATTATTGTTCACAACAACCAGAAACATAGGAAAGTACAAATACATGTACCTAATTAAACATACACATAGTAGTACCATCCTTACCAGATTGCAGTGCAAAGCGATAAACAATTATAGATTATAACCATCCTTGCCAGATTGCAGATTGTAGCAGCGGCAGCAAAACACTCCAATTTCCTTCATCTTTCGCAAATTATTGTTCTCTTTACCTGCAAATTCTTCCTCTTTAGTCACCAATCATCCATACTCATTATGTTACATCGATTTAGGATTCCATTTGAAGAAGGAGCCATTTAATAATCGTCGAATAATTGAGAGATATGGAGCAAAGAATAACTGACCCGTAATATACAACAATGCAGTTGATAGGAATTAGGGTTTATGAGAGAAAACCTGATTCAAGGTTTTTTATTAGGCGTGAGGCAGATGTGGACGAGTGTAATATTTTGAGGATTTATGATAATTAATCAAGTAGGGATGACACCCCGCAGGAGACGGGCACAGATCCCTTATATCCACGACTCGCCAGTCATAATTTTATTTGTCAGTCAGAGCCCGTCTACCCATAAAATTATTTGTTTCTTGACGGTGCCCATGACCAATGGATACCATAACGCACAGGCAAACCCGGAGTTTTTATAATTACATAATAACTAATACGCTCCTATGTATACCCACGACCCGCGAGTAAACTCGTGAATAATTATGGATAACTATATGTAATCGGGTTAACCGTTATACCCATGGATTTCTCAAAAGGGTATCACGGATTCACGGGTCAAAATTTACCCGTCACGGATATTATATATACTTAACAGGAAATTCTATAAATGATGCACATAAACAGGAAATTGTATACAAAATGACTAAAATCTTACTTGGCAAAAAGAGCTATGCATTTGAAGCTCTTCAACAACACTCTCCCTCAACTCATTGATACAAACTTTATCATCATGACCATCATCATCATCTACACACTCATCAACTAATTCATATCTAAACAAAAAGAAAAACACACATTTACTAAAACTCATAAAAGAAAAACATAACGAAATATATAAATATCTAACGAATGTACAAAACATTTTAAAAAATGGGTATCTTGAGCAATATAATGCCGAAAAGTATCAATCTTTAAGTTCCCAGAAGGTAAAAAACAATAAAGGGAGTGTGAAGTGATTTAAACATTGCGTTCATCTCGATCTCTCAGTTTCATTTTCAGTGTTTTTGATGAATTTATATTCATAATCATAACATATAAAAAATAAAAGAATCCATTCTCATAATCACAACATATAAAATTCATGTTACTTAAGCATTCATACTCATAATCACAGCATATATAATTGGGCAATTCGAGGTATTGAGTCAGGATGGGTTTGAGAAGTTGACAGACTTAAGGCAATCAAAATATAACAACAAATTACGAACAAAGACTTAATATTGACTCAGGATGGGTTTTGTTACATCATCAACTAATCAAGTATCATCAAGCTATATGTCTATTAAAAATGGAAAAATTGGATTTATTAAAATAAAGATAAGATGTGATCTAACTTGCTTCAATATTGCATATCAGGGATATCATCCAAATTTCTTATCTCCATTAACAAACCAAAACAAATAGTTCTGTAAAAGCATACATAAATGACAGTACGTAAGCAATTAACTTAAAAATCAACCTGTTTCAATTTAGCACTTGTTTCAAACACGTGACCTTGAATCCTAAACAAACACCTAATAATACGAAATTGAAATCAATGATTTGTAAACGCGACATATAAAAGTATACATGTATAAACACCGAGTAAATAAATTACTTATATGAAAGATGTAGATAGAAAAAGATTACAGTTCTATCATCTATCATATGTTTTCTTTTCATAACTCTTTCAGCAACAGCAGCATCCAAACACACGAAAAATTGAACCCACAGCTTCAATCACCTAACGAAAAGTTCAACAACAATAATAAATTCAACAACAAAATTTCACGATTTGAATGACATAAACATCAATAATATCCAAATATACATAACTCATCAAAACAAATTAAATAAAAGTAATCAGAGTATACAACACCTATATGGAGCAGATACCAGATTCACTATGTTGTATTATCAAAAATACGTTATCTTCATAAACAAAAAACAACATTAAAAAAATTCGGAAACCTGAGAATTCTTTATATTTTTCAATTAGGCAATCTTGAAATCGATTAAAATCATTGAATCCTAAATAAAATCAATACCTGAATAAACAAATCTTGAAATTGATTAAATTGAAAGATATTCCAGTAACCGTAATCGACAGGTTGTAGACGACGAACTTTTGATCTTTAATTTAATGATTTTGGGTATCATATTTTTGAAATCAAATTGAAAGCCTGAATAAATCTTTCACAGTGAATAAAGAAATTTTGAAATTAAATTGAAAGATATTACGCGAACCATATTCGATCAATTGTTAGTGATGAATTTTTCAGTTTCCAATTTAGGGTTTTGGGTATGTGTTTTTTTATCAACGATATAGAATGCGGATAATTATCCTTGTGTTATTAGAGTTGTTAATTAGTTTGATACACGTGGCTTAATATGATAATTAGTGAAAATTAGTGATTTAATTGTAGAATTAAGGAGAAAAAAGATAAATGCTGAGGGTTAATGTAGGACTGCCACGTGGACTTATGCTACTGTTTTAGTAAGATAGATGATAAACTACGTAGTACTAAAGTATGTGAGAATACAGTTGTAAAACACTAACAAGCTAACTATTTTAGTTATATAATGTAGAGAGTAATAAATAGTATAAAACAATGTTATGAGATTTTAAGGTCTGATGAATAGAAAAATTAGCGGTTTAAAAATCTGTAGCAAAACGAAATTGTAAAATAGTTATCTCATCCGATTAATTAATTACGAATATGAATGATTTAAATGAATGCAACATCAACAATAGCAAAACCAATTTAATAAATTGATAATCTTTTTTTTAAGGCAAACTCACACACACGTTACACGAGTATTTACAATAAATCATGAAATATGTTCATGACGAGACTTGAACCCTCAACCTCTTTGTTAAAAGGGTGACCACGATACCGCCAGGCCAATGGCCATTTGGTTAAATTGATAATCTAAATGCTTAAATAATAAATATAAATATGATTGTTGATAAAAAAAAAATCGGGAGGGATGAAAAAGATAATATGGACATATATATATATATATATATATATATATATATATATATATATATATATATATATATATATATATATATATATATATATATATATATTGATATCACTCCATTTATATATATTTTATTTCGCGATATCTACCTCATTTTGCTCGATTTTTGACTATCTCGGAGCCTATTTAGTGTGTTATTGAGCTAATTGGTAAATTAAGGGCTAAGGAGTTGATTTGGTATAAAATTGACCAAATCATGAGCAAAATTGGCTAAGAAAATGACAAGTGCGGAAAATAGCTCAAAAAACGCCGCTCTTATAAAGGAGCGGCGCTCCTTTGAAGGCCCAAAAGCGCCGTTCCAGAAGTAAAAGCGGCGCTATTATGAACGATTTGTCTCCATTTTTCTTCAGTGAGCAAAAGTGCCATTGTTTATATCAAAAGCGTCGCTCCTGATCAGCCAAAAGCGTCACTCCTCAACAAAAGTGTCGCCCCTGTTCTGAGCTAAAAGCGGCGTTCCAAAGTTAAAAGCGCCGCTCCTCACCAAGCCAAAAGCGCCGCTCCTGAAGTAAAAGTGGTGCTCCTGATGCTGTTTCAGTCCAGATTTTCAAAACTATAAAAGGAACGAGATTAAGTCATTTTTCATATGCATCTTTTGGAGCAGCTGCTTAAGGTCCGAATTTTACACACTAAACCCTAATTTCATCATCCATTGGTGTTTAAGGGTGGATTCAAGGAAGCTAGCTCAAGATTCATCATTGTTTAGCTTAGATCTTCACCTTCTTTACATTTTGGGTTGTAATCTTCACTTTACTTTTCATATTTAGCATTGATTACTTGTAATAACTTGAAGATGATGATGATTTACATTTCTATGCTTATTATTAGTTTAATTTTAGCTATGATTGGCTAAATCTCTTGTGTTTGCTTATCTATGAATCTATAATACTAGTGTTTGCCCCAAATCAATTGATTATTGTTGTTTGAATGAATTACATGATTATGTGTTGTTGAGTTGGCTAAAGATCCATTATTATGAGTTTGTTTTAGGATTGACTTTGATTACATATGTTGTGTAGCTCTCTTAGTGATTATATTTGCTTCAAAACCTTAGGTGATCTAGACAACTAGCTTAAGAATTGCAAGTGATTGTGTTCTTGCTCTAAGTTGGTTTTCAATTGGCCTCTAGTCAACATAGTAATGCCGATTATCTTAAGTGATTTCGATAGTTTGAGGTTTTAAGTGATTTTAACCTAAGCTCAATCTCAATGATTAAATCATGCTTAACTCGATCTTAAGATATAAAGCTTATGTGAATTCGTGGAGTATCATTTGATTTTAGGTTTAGTAGTGATGCTAAACATTTAATAGTTCAACAACTAATGAGATAGCAATATAGGCAAAACGGGGCAAGCCAAAGCATAGAGATGATTAGATAAGTGAACACGTCTTGGTTAATTTGTTTTAAATTTTAATACTTCGCTACTTGTTTCTCGTTACTAGTTTAATTGATAAATTTAGGTTTGTTTAATTGTGCAAGTTTTAGTTGTTAGTTGATATCAATTGAAACTCCCCAATCAAAAAAACCCTAGGACAATTGATAGTTTCAAATATTCGACTTACGCCATATCTCTTGGGACGAACTTGATAAGAATACTTACATTAAAGTTCTATAATAACCGGGTTCTAAGTGCTCGTTAGTTGTGTGTGCTTATTTGTAATATTTGAATCTTGTATAAATTTGGAGGGTAAAAGATGTATTGTCACGCACTCATCATATATATATATATATATACTAGTGAAATTACCCGTGAAATCACGGATTTATATAAACGAAACAGTTTAATGATATGTTTTAGTAATTATTTGAACGTAAATGCTAAAGTTATTTAGTTTAATGACCCGTGGAACCACGAGTCCAACTAAGAAATAATATTGGTTGTCATTTTATTTTGAAAGTATAAATTAAAATTCAAAATTATTTAATTTTAATAATTAAAATAATTATTAATAAGATTTAATAATAATCATTAATAAATAATATTTAATTTTAATTCAAAATTATTTAGATTAATGACATCACCCACCATGCTTAGATTTTTTTTCTTTTTCTTTTTGATTTTTTCTTACAAAAGAAATTAGCCTAATAATGACAACATTATTATAGGATTTTAATATATATATATATATATATATATATATATATATATATATATATATATATATATATATATATATATATATATATATATATATATATATATATATATATATATATATATAGAGAGAGAGAGAGAGAGAGAGAGATATTTAATTAAGAGGTGAGTATTTTTTTAGGAGGGAAGGGTAAGTAATTTTTTTCCCTTATTTTTGAATTTTTTTCACAAAAATTAAGATCAAATGAAAATATGAACAGTTAAAAAATACACTTTGTGATAAATCTTATTATTTTGACCAGAAAGCAATCGAAAAAATAACATTCATCGATAACTGCTATTCCTGATAACATTCATCGTGATGAATGTTATTCTTTGAGCGTTTAGACACTAATGAAAAAAATGAATAATGACTAATGAAAAACACTGTTTAAGGTTAGAAATTTGGGTTTAGGGTTTTGATTGAGTTTGTAATACGAACGGTTTGGAGTTTTTAGGGACTAAAAACATAACACTAAACCTTAGAGCATATACCCTAAACTCTAAATCGGGCTAATTTTTTTTAAAAAAAACTTCACAGCAGATGAAAAAAAAAACGCTTGAAGATGCAAAGGCTTAGATGCGAAGTTTACCATCCGAATCTATAAGGTCTTTTCAAGAATTAACAAACGAGTTTATCAATCATTTCTTTCCACCGTCAAAAGTAGAGCGGTTTAGAATGGAGATTAATGGGTTCACCCAACGGGGTGATGAGAGGTTGTATGACGCATGGGTATGATTCAAGAAGCTACTAAGAGCTTGCCCACCGCATGGTTTGACAAAGAAGGAGTATATCAACACATTCTATCGAGGTTGTAATATGTTAACAAAGCGATATCTTGATTCTTTATCTGGTGGGGTATTTATGTACAAATCACCAAATGCGGCCGAAATTATGCTAGAAGATATCTAGGTCAACACATATGAATGGGCACCTTCACCGCGAGATTTAGCAAGGACGAATGTAGCACAAGTCGTTAGTGAAAATGGGCAAGTGACGCTTGCAAGCTTGAACAATCAATTTCAAACATTCGGAAAAGAATTCAAGAAGATTCAACAAACGGTAGTTGCAATGCAAGTAGGTTGTCAACGATGCGCGGGTCCACATCTCACAAAGAATTGTCCTCAAATTACTCAATGCAATCATGTTGATCTAGATGATATTCCCATGAATTCGGATGCTCATGTGAACTACGTGAGTAATCAAAACTACCAACGGGGAGGAACATCTAACCAAAGCTACTACAATCCTAATCAAAAACAAGTATCATTCACCAACCAAACCAATACACCACCCGAATTCACGAACCAAAACCGAAATCAAGGGTACAACAACTATACCAAAACCGAAACAACAACTTCCAGTACCAAAACCAACAACCTTACAACAACCAACCTTACAACAATCAACCAAATTTAAATTATCAAAACAACTAAGGTTATAGTCAACCACAAAAAAACTAAGGATACAATCAACAACCTCAACAAAACAATCAACAATCCCAACCTTCGAAGAGCTTAGAAGAAATCATGCAAAACTACATCAAGAAGGTAGAATCAACCGAAGCTTTTCTAATGAAAGAGAATGAGCTCTTGAAGCAACAACTCCGAAACCAACAAGCTTCATTCCAAAATGTTGAGAGCACCGTTGGAAGAATTTCAAATCAAGTTGCTGAAAGACCACAAGGAACTTTACCTTCAAACACTCAAGTCGACCCGAATAATTACAACAACAACCGAAACAACCAACAAAACCAGCAAAATAACATGAGAGTTATTCCTATCAAGAGCAACACTACCAATCCAATCCAAAATCAAGTGAGTTCATCAAATCCCACTAATACTTATGCTCAAGTGAACTCGATTGATTCAACCGAAGAAGATCAATTCGAATATCCTCAAGCTTTCAAGTTCGATATTGAAGGAGATAAGTTTGATTTTGATGAAGCGTTAGAAATTGATACTATCGACAATGGAGTATTCAAGTTTTTAGAAGATTTGGACGATGCAACATTCATTCCCTACCAAGTTAAAAGTGTAATGTCCATGGAGGCTACCGAGTCGACATGCAAGGAGTTAAAGAGTGATTTTAAGCAAACTCAATTGGGAAAGGTTGATAAAGAGCAAAAGTCAAAACTTTATTGAATACAAAGACGCAAAAGGATGAGGTCGAGGGTTCTACCACATCAACTAAGGAGAAAAATGAGACACCGGTCTCACATCTTCAATCACTACATCCTATACATCTAAATGATGTGGATTGTAAGTCAACTCTATCCGACAACGAAAATATTTATGTTAAACTCCCCTTGGCGGAGGTGCTTGAGAATATGCCCAACTATGGGAAATTTTTGAAGACACTCATGGCCAAAAAGGGAGATGTTGAGCAAGCATCCACCCTTTCTTGAAAAAGGAGTGTGATGAAATTTTAAAGAAATGTCACCTACCATCAAAAATGGGTGATCCCGGACCTTTCCTTATCCCATGCAATGTAAACAGTTCGGAGGTGCTTACATCTTTAGCCCATTCAGGAGCAAGTATCAACTTCATGCCCTACTCCTTTTACAAAAGGCTAGGCCTAGGTGATCTTTCACCCACTACAATGGGAGTCAAATTAATTGATCAATCAATTAACTCTAGTATGGGGATCGCCGAAGACTTAATTGTTAAGGTGGGGGACATGGAATTTCACATTGACTTTGTTATTGTTGATATAAAGGAAGACCCGGTTGTACCCCTTGTTTTGGGAAGGCCATTTTTGGCAACCGCGGGCTCTTTCTTTAACTTCAGGACCGGGAAATTGACTCTTCAGAATAAAGGGAAATGCATGAGCATAAAAACCAAACGTGTTAAAACACCATCAATGCCATTGACCACTCCACAAGTTGTTGCTAGTATGCAATGTGTTGCAAGAACAAGGCAAATAAGTCCACCAATCAAAGGTAGTGAGGGATTAACCAAGTGAATTCAAGGTAAAGCCAAAAATCAAAACGACGTCGTAGACAAATCTATGCGAAAGTTATTTGGGCGGTGCATCGGGCTTCATCCAAAAAGGATGAACACTTAAGAAAACGCCTAGTGTCGAATTTGTCAAAACATGATAAAGTAAAACTTAAGGAGTTAATCAATGAAACTAAGTTAATGAATGATTGGTTAATGTCAATGTTAAGTGGTGGTGGTAATGACAATGTTTCCCTTAGTTCAAGGGGAAGGGAGGTTTACCACCCCGGGATTAGTTAAAATCTCAAAGGGATGGGAGTTGGGTGATAGACTCGTTAAAAACTTTCCACAATTGTGTATATAATTTCTTTTAAATTGCATTCTGTTTATAATTGTATGATATTCCTTTTCTTAGTTGAGTTTTTATGCTTTTGTATTGCATGCATTTGGGTAAACCGGAAAACGTCAAAAATAGTTTGTGAATGGGTCAAAATGGACTTAAAATTGGAAAAACTGCAATCAGGTACAAAAGCGGCGCTTTTGTCTAAGGAGCGGCGCTTTTGATTTTCAAGAGTGACGCTTCTTTCATAAGAGCGACGCTTTAACCTGCAATTTTGTGTCAAAAATGGGCAGTAGCCAAGAACGGCGCTTTTGTTTTCAAAAGCGACGCTTTTAGTTCGCCTAGAGCGACGGTTTTCTTTCAAAAGCGAAACTTCTGTTCTTGTCAGGAGCGGCGCTCCTGTATCAAAAGCGGCACTTTTGCATCTGCTACTTAAGAATTCTGCACGACCAAAACTTCATTTTTTTCACACCCAAACTTCAATTTTCTCTCTAATAGCGGCGCATCTATACCCTAGTCGACCTAAATCGACCCAAGACTTCAAATTCCATCAATTTTCTTTCATTTCTTCACTATCTAACATGGTAAAAGTAAGAATCTATCATTTTAATTCACTCTTTAACATGATTTGATTGATTTTTACCATTTTTCTCTTTATGCTTAATTCGTAGATTATGCTTGATTTATGATGTTAATGGTCAAATTGTTGATGAATCTAGACTACATTGATGTTTATTAACATGATTTACATACTTTGTTACATAGATTTCAACTTTAAAATTCTAGGGTTCATCCAATTTGGGGGTTTTTGATTTTGAGCCAAATTGGAGTGTTAATTGTTATTGGTGATGCTTAATTGTTAGTCTACCATGATTATCTTGCTTTGAATCTATCTTTCATGTTTGTATGATTTGAAATTGAAAATTAGGGTTCATAAGCTAGGGTTTTGAATGAGTTTGACCAATTTGAGCAATGTGATTAGTGATAGTGTGCTTGTTTGCGGTATATTTATGCTATAACATGAAGAATTGATATAATTTGATGAATGCTCTTGTCTTAGTCGAATTTTGAACTAATTAGGCTTTGACTAGGGTTGACTTTTTGCAATTGATTCATGTTGACCATGTTTGACCAAGATGAGCTTACTAGTTGAATATAATGCATGTTTAGCTTCTGATACTACTTATGATTTATAAGTACTTGCATGAGCTAAATGTTGCAACTTTGTGTAAAGCTTGAAATTTTGCCAAATTGTTTGTCTTGTTTGATTTCACATATTGACCATGTCTAAATGCAATTGTTTTGTTCATGTATGATATACACGTGCATGTTATTCATGATGAAATTAATTGTAAATCTTTTGAAATCAACTTGGAAATTATGATTGGAGTTTGAAATCAGAATGTTTTTGTGCTAACTTTTATCTCTCCACAATGTTTGTCTCTTGTTTATCTTATTTTGTAGATTAACCAACCCACGAAGTCACATGGTGGCTCATCCAGTAGAGCAAAATGCCAAAAAAGTATTGGAGTAAAAGGTAGCGGTAAACGTGCTGCTGAAGATGAGGTTGAGGTTGAGGTTGAGTACGAGGAAACGCCACAAATCCCAGAGGATATCCAAAGACTTTCATCAGACCCATGGTTACAACAGATTTTACTGAACCCACATTTTAGAGATGGCTTAGAGCTTAGGCTCAAGGACAAGTTCTATCCGGGGAAATCCATTGACTGGTCTCTTCTTGATGAGGTCGGTATGACAGCTGAGACTGAGGGTCTTTTTAATGCTCTATATGAGAATAGGAAAATCAACCCTTGGGTCCCAATCTTTAGGTATAATGAGCCCATTTACATGGTCCCAACCTTGGAGTTCACTTCCACCCTTATTGTCAATTTCAGGGTAGAAACAATTACTGATGTAGAATACATGACCTTTAACCTGGGCGGCCAACAACGAAAGATGAGCATGCTCCAATTTATCAGGGCCTTAGGAATTTACGCAGAGTTTAGGAACAACACCAATGCCCTTTGGGACTATCTTTTGACTTGCCGAATCCCCACTACCGACACGGAAGAGTTTAACTTTCCAGCCGCTTGGCATGAAATGAGCACTGGGGCTTTCTGCCCAGGTAAAACCGTCGCCAACACCCTTAGGACACATAACCTTCGGATCATAGCCTGATTCATTGCAAACACGGTCAACTACTGTTTCCATAGCAATGAGAAGATGTCCTACTTGGACATTTGGCTCACTGACCGAATCTCAAATCATGTGAATGTTCATGTCCCTCATCTTATTGCTGACTATCTTTTCGACAAGATGGGGACAAAAGGGAAGAGAGGTACTGTGGGTGGTGTTTTTGTTACAAGGATAGCCAAGTATTTAGGAATTGATCTTTCGAGGTTCACGGCCTATGAAATGGCTAAATTTGGGTATGCTAACTTTAAGGGCGGTAAGATTCTCAAGAGGGACACGAACAAACAAATGAGGAGGTGGTTTGACCTAAATGCTATTGGGAGAAATAAAGAAGAAGAAGAAGAAGAAGAAAGAGTGAGGCACGAATACGAAACGGGTAATGTTGAAGGAAGTAGTGGAGCGCAGGGAGCGGGGAGTAGTGCTTCGAGTGGGTATGACCAAGTTTGGCGCGAACGTCGATTTAATCAAATTAATATTAACCAAGCCAACCAAGAATATGAAGCGTGTTACAACTTCTCAGGCCTACGGGCACATACTCAATGGGAAGCTCATTGTAGCCAACTTCAACAAGCGAACCCAACTTCTCCGAGGCCATTTGCTCTCATCTTTAACCCGTATGATTACGATCAACCACAAACCCAACCACTAATCGACTATGATGCAAACGAGGTACTAAGGCGGGCTCAAGAGTTTGAGTACTTTGCTAGGATGAGAGAACAACAACAATCAAGCAAGCAAGGTACAAGTGAGCAAGGTACATGGAATAAGCCACCCAACTACGATCAATACCTAACTCATGACCAATCATACGAGAGCTCGAGCTCATATTATGGAGGGTATAATTGGTGGTGATTCCTATGGTTGCATTCTTACTCTCTCTTGTTTGTCGTTTTAGTTAATTTTATGATGGTTGATTTGTGAAACAACTTATTTGAATTTGTTGGCATGTAAGAACTAAGGGAGGTTGGTTTGGGAACGTTTGAACAACTCGGTACTTTTATGTGTGTGTGTGGCGAAAACAATTTGCTTTATGTTTGATTGTGTTTCTGTTGCTAGTTATTTGGATCCGGATTACTTGTAGTTCCCGGATAAAATAATTTGAACTTGAATATTGGCATGTAATAACTTAAGACAATTTAGGATTGTGATGTTTTCATTATTATTGATTGTATGTTTAATGCCTATTTGATATGTTGGTTAATTCGTCGAATTATGCATATGTGATGTTGATCATGGATATTTTATGTTTGGTTGTTGAAATATGGAGTTTATATTTTGCTAGTGATCTTATTGGTTGAGTAGTTTGGTTGAATATCTTATTGTGTTGATAAATTTTTGAATGATTTTGTTGATATATTTGGAGCGTTAAGATTTTATTGTGGGCGCTCATACTCCCCCGAGTATAGCCCCGCACATTTTGTACCTTGTGAGCATACTTCAATTGCAGGGAATGCCATATGCTCTTGGCTCCTTCTTTTGGCTCAACAAGTAGTGCAACAACATGCAAGCGAATTTGGTGATTAAGTAATACTCGAATGGCAACAACAAAGATCGTTTGATCTTCGCTGGTTTTAATTTCTTTCTCTCATCTTTTCTATTTCAAAATATCCCTCATTTTCACTTATTCTATCGCTTTAATGCAATGAGGACATTGCATATGCTAAATGTAGGGGGGGAGAGTTAAAATTTCGGGCCATTTTAAACTTTTTCGGGTAAACTAGTCACATATACTCTCCAAAGCTTAAAGCATGCAATGTCGAACAATTTTTGGAACAAGTTTTTAACCATTACACTAAGTCATATCATAAACATCTAAAAATGGTTAAAACTTGTAAAATTTTCAAACTTTTTGGAAAATTAAAGTCTTTTCCTTGTAATTCAAACCTAAGTAAGTAAAGTCTTCCTGGTTTCACAAAGTTCAGTGGTTAAAGTCCACCCTCTCATGTTTCAAAAAAATAAACTTGAATGGTTAATTCACTTGGTGTAGGAGACTTCCTAATCTACACCATTTTACATTTGGCTATGCTAAGTGCCGTGGGAAGAGGAGCCACCGAGCTTCGCAAAGTGCTATCCTTTTTAGGAGCAATGGCTTCGTGCTAGTGTTGCTAGACAACACAACCCATAGCCAAAAGCTATAGGACCTTTGCGATTGCAATTAACGGAAAGGTAGTAACTACTTCCTACCTTTTATAAAAATAAGCATAAAAGCTTGTTATGTGGAAAGTAGATAAGCATCATCTCATGTTGGAAGTAAAGTCTTCCAAACTTGTAAGTAAAGTCTTCCGAGTTATGTTTGTTCCAAGCTTGGGAGTAAAGTCTCCCAAGTCAAGCTCAATTGTTGAAAGGAAGTTAAAGTCTTCCTAGTGCTTCAAAAATTTGGAATTGGCAGACTCTCTTATTTAGCCACGTGGGGCCCTAATTTCACGAACCTCTGTCAATGCTTTCGCCCTACTATGAGAGAAACCATAGAGTTGTGATAGAAAGCTTGATGAGTGCCTGTTACCCCGTACCCGGGTAACCAAATAAAGGTGGGGTACCCAGTCCCTTACCTTTGGCACACCCACCTTAACCATATACTTGGAATTAACGATTATCAATTGGAATTGATGATATATATATATTTGGAATTGACGATTATCAATTGGAATTGACGAAAAATAGGTGTTTTGGGGGCATGGAGGCGGAAGAGGTATAGCCATTGCAGGTTGATGAGGTGAGAATTCTTTTTGGAAGCATATTCTTTACACGATGCATTTCATGGTTAGTGATGATGTGTGCAATTTTCGTGGACCTTATTCATTTCGGGGTGCATTTTACATACTTTGGGTACACTTTGAGTTCGTTTGACTAGGTTTGTATTTGATATGATTGAATTGGTTGATGAGTTTATGGCTATGCGTGAATCCTACATATTTGGTCAAGGTCAAGGAGGTCAAGTTCGAGTTATAATGATTTGGTACTATTGTGATCGGTGTTTGATAACCTTCTCGTAGATGGAGTTGACTTTGACTGGGGGCATGATTGGTTCGGGTAGACTTAGGCTTGAATTGTGTTTATGTTAGCGTTTGAGGATTGAAGATTTGAAGACACTATTTGGATGCTTGAGTTAAGCTATCGTTGGTAGAAAGAAGAGGATGATTGATCTTGGTCCTAGCAAGTGCAAGTTTTTGGAGAACGCTATTACCGCCTAGTGCATATTCATGAAAGGTACCATTTTAAGCTTAACCTTCTTGCGCTTTGGCAATGTTCACTTATTTGTTCTCTATCTCCAAAGCTTATTTTTTCAATTATTTGCTTGAGGACAAGCAAAGGTTCAAATGTAGGGAGTTTGATATCGCTCCATTTATATATGTTTTATTTCGCGATATCTACCTCACTTTGCTCGGTTTTTGACTATCTCGGAGCCTATTTAGTGTGTTATTGAGCTAATTGGTAAATTAAGGGCTAAGGAGTTGATTTGGTGTAAAATTAACCAAATCATGGGCAAAATTGGCTAAGAAAATGACAAGTGCAGGAAATAGTTCAAAAAGCGCCGCTCCTGTAAAGGAGCGCCGCTCCTAAAGGCCCAAAAGTGTCGTTCTAGAAGTAAAAGCGGTGCTATTATGCATGATTTGTCTCCATTTTTCTTCAGTGAGCAAAAGCACTGTTCTTTATATCAAAAGCGTCGCTCCAGATCAGCCAAAAGCGTCGTTCCTCAACAAAAGTGTCGCCCCTGTTCTGAGCTAAAAGCGGCGTTCCAAAGTCAAAAGCGCCGCTCCTCACCAAGCCAAAAGAGCCGCTCCTGAAGTAAAAGCGGCGCTCATGACGCTGTTTCAGTCCAGATTTTCAGCACTATAAAAGGAACGAGATTAGGTCATTTTTAATATGCATCTTTTGGAGCAGCTGCTTAAGGTCCAAATTTCACACACTAAACCCTAATTTCATCATCCATTAGTGTTTAAGGGTGGATTCAAGGAAGCTAGCTCAAGATTCATCATTGTTTAGCTTAGATCTTCATCTTCTTTATATTTTGGGCTGTAATCTTCACTTTACTTTTCATATTTAGCATTGATTACTTGTAATAACTTGAAGATGATGATGATTTACATTTCTATACTTATTATTAGTTTAATTTTAGCTATGATTGGCTAAATCTCTTGTGTTTGCTTATCTATGAATCTCTAAAGCTAGTGTTTGCCCCAAATCAATTGATTATTGTCGTTTGAATGAATTACATGATTATGTTTTGTTGAGTTGGCTAAAGATCCATTACTATGAGTTTGTTTTAGGCTTGACTTTGATTACATATATTGTGTAGCTCTCTTAGTGATTTGAGAAGTAAATCAATATGTGCTTCAACACCTTAGGTGATCTAGACAACTAGCTTATGAATTGCAAGTGATTGTGTTCTTGATCTAAGTTAGTTTTCAATTGGCCTCTAGTCAACATAGTAATGCCGATTATCTTAAGTGATTTCGATAGTTGGAGGTTTTAAGTGATTTTAACCTAAGCTCAATCTCAATGATCAAATCATGCTTAACTCAATCTTAAGATATTAAGCTTATGTAAATTCGTGGAGTATCATTTGATTTGAGATTTAGTAGTGATGCTAAACATTTAATAGTTCAACAACTAATGAGATAGCAATATAGGCAAAAAGGGGCAAGCCAAAGCATAGAGAGGATTAGATAAGTGAACACGTCTTAGTTAATTTGTTTTAAGTTTTAATACTTCGCTACTTGTTTCTCGTTACTAGTTTAATTGATAAATTTAGGTATATATATATATATATATATATATATATATATATATATATATATATATATATATATATATATATATATATATATATATATATAATTGTGCAAGTTTTAGTTGTTAGTTGATATCAATCGAAACCCCCCAATCAAACAAACCCTAGGACAATTGATAGTTTCAAATATCCGACTTACGCCGAATTTCTTGGGATGAACTTGATAAGAATACTTACATTAAAGTGCTATAATAACCGGGTTCTAAGTGCTCGTTAGTTGTGTGTGCTTATTTGTAATATTTGAATCTTGTATAAAGTTTAATGACCCGTGGAACCACGAGTCCAACTAAGAAATAATATTGGTTGTCATTTTATTTTATAAGTATAAATTAAAATTCAAAATTATTTAATTTTAATAATTAAAATAATTATTAATAAGATTTAATAATAATAATTAATAAATAATATTTAATTTTAATTCAAATTTATTTAGATTAATGACATCACCCATCATGCTTAGATTTTTTTCTTTTTCTTTTTGATTTTTTCTTACAAAAGAAATTAGCCTAATAATGACAATATTATTATAGGATTTTAATATATATATATATATATATATATATATATATATATATATATATATATATATATATATATATATATATATATATATATATATATATAGAGATATATTTAATTAAGAGGTGAGTATATTTTAGGAGGGAAGGGTAAGTAATTTTTTTTCCTTATTTTTGAATTTTTCTCACAAAAATTAAGATCAAATGAAAATATGAACAGTTAAAAAATACACTTTGTGATAAATCTTATTATTTTGACCAGAAAGCAATCGAAGAAATAACATTCATCGATAACTGCTATTCCTGATAACATTCATCGTGATGAATGTTATTCTTTGAGTGTTTGGACACTAATGAAAAAAATGAATAATGACTAATGAAAAACACTGTTTAAGGTTAGAAATTTGGGTTTAGGGTTTTGATTGAGTTTGTAACACGAACGGTTTGGAATTTTTAGGGACTAAAAACATAACACTAAACCTTAGAGCATACACCTTAAACTCTAAATCGGGCTAACTTTTTAGAAAAAACTTCACAGCAGATGAAAAAAAACGCTTGAAGATATAAAAATTATCACTGAGAAATATTCAGTTGTTAACTAAATTTTGCTTGAAAACCAGGAGATAAATCTCAGACTTTAGATCAATATAATTATTTGCTAGGATTAGAAACGCGATATAATGACATGTGATTATAAGATCTCAAGCAAAATTAAAGATTAAAATGAATATTTACCATATCTATAGTATCATATAAATCTTTAAAATGATGATATCATAAATAAAGATTATTCAAGCTTAAAAAAATCAAAAATAAAGAAAATTTTCTAAGCCCCTCATGATGGTGTCATTAAAATAATTCATTATTTAAAAAAATTAACATGTTAATTGTGTAAGTAACTAGAGGGGGGTGAATAGTTACTTAATGGTTTCTTAAAACTTTTTCGAAATCTTTTGCCATTAAAACATAAGTTTTATATGTGGAAGCATTTGTGTTTGTTAATGCAAGTATGTAAAGAATGTAAGTGCACAAACACAAGGATTTATAGTGGTTCGGGAGGATGTTAACTAGTCCTCCTTAATCCACTCTCCAATTCTACGAATTGAGACTTTTCTTCACTATGATACCCCAAACCCGGTGGAGTGTCCGGATACAACACTAGCTCCTCGATAAGCCGCTACTTATGAACCCTTACATCCCTTTGAAGAATTCACAAACACAAAATGCTCTTACCACAAGATCCTAATGCTCTAGCCTAATGAAGTCACAACTACCTTCTAGATCCCTTTAAGAAGATAGCTCACAAGTAAACTTATAGTTAAGCTTACAATCACTCATAGTTCTTCAATAGCTCACACCAACTTAATTCTCAATGGAATTGATCAACTTCCTAGATCCCTTTAAGGAAGTTGAATCATTAAGCAAGATGGTGTTTCCTATTAAAAAAAATATCTAACTTCCATGACCCCCTAAGGAAGTGTCTTACAAAGTCAACTTAAAGATACAAATGATAAGTACAAAGTTTACATTTTAATTCTACTTAGTGTAAGTAGAATCTCTCTTTCTCTCTTATAATCTCTCCATAGATATGTGCTTGAGGCTTGGGAGATCAGTACATATGACTTTGAAAGAATATTGGAAAGAGATGGTCTTCTAGTTTGGCAATGTGGTGTATTTATATTCCAAGAAAATATTGACAGGCAAAACTGCGGTCGAACCACGATCGACCTTGCGCTCAGCCTTACAACTTCTGTCAGCATTTCAACATATCCGTTGGAGCTCCTTTTTCTTTGAATTTTTGGCTTCTTTACCCAATATAGAGCCTTCAAAATATGCTTAATACACCTAGAAGTTAACTCCATTACCCCTTTGATCTTGGACATATGCATGGAGGTTGACATGTGCTAGCTAAAGAGGAAAGTCCAATGTCCTTGACCATTGTCATTGATTTCCTAATAAGGTAAATGCATATTTTTGTCCCTTGACAAACCACTAGCATTCAAACTTCATTACCCAAATCCTTACACTCTTATCTTCATCTTTGTTGGAAGTATCTTGCTTAATTGGTGCTTGTTACAAGTCAGTTAGATTTGTTTGAATCTAATTGGGAAAGCTTTGACTACTTGCACTAACCATAAAGAGATAAACTGTAGCGACCCGACAAAATTGTCATTGACGGCGCCGTTAACTTAGGTCCCGTTACGTGGTCATAGTCCCTAAATGAGACGCGTTTGACCAAAATTATGTCGCATTCATTTGAAACGTGCATGACTTGTAAAGTTTTAAGTTACCAAACGGTTCGAC
Source organism: Rutidosis leptorrhynchoides (assembly GCF_046630445.1). Classification (NCBI taxonomy): domain Eukaryota; kingdom Viridiplantae; phylum Streptophyta; class Magnoliopsida; order Asterales; family Asteraceae; genus Rutidosis; species Rutidosis leptorrhynchoides. The sequence goes on along the minus strand of NC_092337.1, from coordinate 456,925,839 downwards.
AACAAGTTTAAGTTTACAAGAGTGATAAAGTATAAAAGAAATAACTTGCGACATAATTAGTTTAAAATCACGGTTGCAATAAATAGCGTAAGTATGTATGTATGCTTGAATCCAAGCAAGTAATTAGAGTGTAAGCATGTATGCTTGACCCCAAGAAAGTATGAGTGTACGCAGAAGCATGTATCAAATAGCCATTCATGAACCTGAGAAACATATAGAAAACTGTCAACGAAAAACGTTGGTGAAATCATAGGTGTATTTGTAAACGTTGTTTTTTAACCACAAGATTTTGTATTTCCATAACGTTGATTATCCAAATCGTTTGCATTCCAAAAGTATGTTCGCGAGTACCCAATTATCAAGACTTTACTGTTTGGTACCCTGTTACGTAGTGTTAGAACATACACTAAAATCGAAAATATATTTCATCCGCCGACGGTAGCGAACCGTCCGAATGAGGGCACGTCTAGCCCGCTTGGATCCACACAACATAAGTTCACGCTTACACCCGCAAGTGTAACTAATGATAATTGAATTAAGAATTTTCGTTCTAACTCGCTGTGGAATGTTTGTTTTCGTACTTGTGTTCAAAGCATAAAAGTATGATACGTATATGTTTCTCATCCCATGATTTAAAAGTATAAAAGTTGTTAAAAAGATGGGACTATGATCTCACCTCGGGTGCACGAGTATAAATGTACTTCACAAAGTAAACGTGTGAATGAAAGTTGCTTAGTCTTGACCTAAACAAGTAAGTTGTATCAATTAACCGATTATGATACAAGGTCGGGTGAAATGTGTTCAATTAGTCCTATGGCTCGTTACGACTCGATTAAATAGCATGTAAGTCAAGTTTCATGCAAGAATCAAGTATAAAAGAAGATTAGAACGATTGCATAAGTATTTGTTAAGTTTGAATAAAAGTTAACTTTGGTCAAAGTCAACGAAAAAGTCAACAGGGTAGGGTCGGGTATGCGACAATTTTTCTATGAAAGATAAGCATATATAAGTATGTTGGCCAAGTTTCATGTTGAACGGGGGTGCGTAGCATAGTTAGAATTAAACGAAAATGTGCATTTTTGGACAGCCGGGGCCCAGAGCGGCGCTCCAAGACCCTGAGCGGCGCTCAGACTGTCTGTTCAGCAAGTCTGGGCAGTTTTTGAACACTCAAGTACGAATCTAACTTCAAACAACCATAACTAATGAACCGTAAACATTCAAAACATGTATCTTATATCGTTGGAAAGGTATTTTGACGAGGAATACAACTAAACACTTTTCATTTACCAAAAACATCTTTTAAAAAACTCAAAATCCTCATCGAATGATCGTTAAAGGTTCATTATCAAAGTTTCAAGTTCATAAAGTGCATTTCATGACTCGGGAATCCAATTTACACATACGATATGCTGTTTTGAAGGTAAATAAACATACATTGCAACTAAACACTTACTAACAACATCTCATAGCATTCAATGCGTCAAAAATCCATTTTAAAGTTCATCAAACCCTAACCAAGAATCATGAATTCAACAATTTTGTAAATAAAGCTTTTCTAAATCAACCTACATACCAAAACGAAGCTAATGATGCTAGTAACACATTTAATACATGAACTTTAACATTTAAACAACATTTAATCATCCAAAATTAAAGATTAACTAACTCATTTCAAATGTTCATGCAAGTTACTCCAAAACAACAAATCGAGCAAACAAATCACATATTCATGTTAGAATTGAGCCATAGACACTAACTAACACCATTTCAAGTTCATAAATCGAATTAGCGAAATCTAGAGTTTTTAGAAACCTTACCCCAAGTAGTGAAATTGGTACCAAAATGAAGAGGATGATGAGAGGATCACGAATATGTAATTTGTTTTGATGTTTGCCTGCTTGAATTGATTTAGATGATGATTCTTTGATGATGTCAAAAATGGTGTTTTGGTAACTAGAGAGAAAAGAGAGAAGTAGAAGAAGAAGTGAATGAGTGGTGGTGGTGGGGTTTGACTAGTTGACCTAGTCAACTAGTTTGGCCCCTTTGCAACTTTGGTCCTTCAAGTTTGAAAGCGGGTGCGTGAATTAACCGAACGAATATTTAAAAAAACGCTAGAATAAATGGGAGATGTTATAATCGAATAACGGAAATACTAAGAACGTTAATTAATGAAAGATACAAAATTAGATAACGAAAGATATTATCTAAAAAAAGACGGTGTTAAAAATAAATTTAACGGAAAAACGCGGGATGTTACATAAACCACTACATTCCAAACCTCATACCCATGTCTTCACCAACTTGTCTTTCTGTTAAATGGAAGTATCTTGCTTTTTGGAACATTGTTACATCTCAAATGAACTAGTTTGAATCTAGTTGGAACTTACTTGAAAATTATTACAATAATTTACTAGTTCATAATTAATAACACACACATAAAAATGATACATAAGAGTCATGGGAGAGCACCTCTTTTGTTGGGACTTTTAATGACCATCATTAGTATGTATTTGAATGACATTTTGTAATAAGATAAAAGTAAAACATTTTTGTGTTTAATCTTATTTGAGCTTAAAATGTCATTAAGATGTCATTAGGTGTGATTAGTAAAAATTAACATCTTTTGGTTCAAAAATCTTTTGAAATCAAAGAAGGAAACTATTATAAGTATGTTTAGAAAGGTTTTGTAAATTATAGATGCCTCAAAGTGGTCTAACTTAAAGTGGATGAATTTGGTAACAGAGAAAACTGTGGTCAATCTGCGGTCGGCCGTGAGGTTGGCCGTAGATTGACAGTTTTAGAGAAAGGTGCAATCGTTGGAACAGGGCATCCACGGTCAGACTCACAGTCGACCGTGGTGCAGCCGCATAGCAATTTTACCAAGTTAATTATATATGTATTGGTCTTTTGCTAGAAATAGTGTAGGCTTATGAACTCATGTCGTCTTACATATGATTAAGCACTTATCTCTTTTGTGTCATCATCAAAACAAACTGATTAACTTTTGAATATTATAATTGGAATCTCAACCAACAAATTTTTTGTATACTATATAAAGCATTATGTACAACCTTATGATATAATACCCCCATGACCATATGTACAATATTTGAAGCATCATGTAAAACCTTATGGTAAAACATCTCGACTATATGTACAATATTTAAAACATTATGTACAACCTTACGTATAACACCCCGTCAAAATCCCTTTGACGGAACGTTAACTCTGGTCCCAGTGCTTGGCTTGACTTCTAAGTAACGGCAACAATTTACAGCGGAAGTAATTAATACCTCTTAAGGACCTGAGAATAACAACACGCAAAAACAGGTCAACAAATAATGTTGGTGAATCTACAGGTTTAAAGTAATGTAACATTATCTGAAAAACAGTTATCAGAAAAATAGTTTAGTTTCCTTGACCACGAGATTCTATCGTCTGCATAAACCGAGCACCTGAATATTAGTAATGACCCGAGTATAGAAGCCACTATACCCGCCTTACCTCGTAAAATGTTATACACTTGTTCAAATGTGTTTAATGTTCAAAGTAAATGCACCACAGTTTTTATAGCGGGTGAGGTTGTCAACCTAACGGATCCGTCCATCTAAATTGTGCTTGGTATTAAAAGTATTCAAGCTAGAGGCTTTTTGAACAAACTCATTATGCATATGTGTAGTACTCATGTCAATACAAAGTATTTGAAAATGTAAATATAACAGCGTGTTTTCTCATCCCTAAAAACATGTAAAAAGCGGGACTGTAGACTCACCTTTGAAATAAGCTCGGATTGAAAAGTGAACAATTAACTTGTACGGTTTATGGCCGAGTAATGAAACCTAAGTATATGTATGTAGGTTGGTCAATATATGTATCTTATATAAGTGTGGTTTCATAGTGTACGTTGTCTTATTGCTCGACTCGACGCGTTTCCAAATAAAAGTCAACTATATCATGCAAGTCAAACAAAATCAACCGAAAGTCAAACTTGGTCAAAGTAGTCAAATAAAGTCAACATCAGTAGGTTCATGTCAAATATTGGTCAACATGTCAAACCTAAGTCAAACAATACGTTTTAGGTCATGAATGATCATTTTCACAATTTCAGTTTATCGTCATGCACAAAGTTTATGAACACGTAGCATACTTGGCACATTATATCATACTACAAAATTCAAGTAAATATGAAAAACTCCAGATCATAAATATACTTAAAATTGATTCCAAAAAGTTTGGCCAGGGACTCCTACGACAATTAAAAGTCAGGAATCAGAAGGGATACATTTGGGGTTTGCCAAGTCAGTTTCTGACCACGCACTGATTTCATTTTGGCTATAACCGGAGTTAAGAATATGAAATTGATACAAGAATAGTGGCCATAGTTCAAGGACAAATCAAAGTAACACAGATCAAAAATCTAGAAACTTTTGTTTAGCCAATTTGTACAGTTTATTCGTGCAATTTGAACATTCAGTTTTCAGCTCAAATCAGAATTCACATAAAGTACGGCTCTATTGTGCCCAATGCATAAGGTTTCAGAGATTGACATAAACTAACAATAAGTCACATATCATGTTAAGTTTCATTTTCCAGAAGAATACATGCTCATGAAACATACACAATCCACAGAGTACAAAACCGTGTGCAATTTACAGATTCGATTCTCATTTAGTTAGTCACATTCGCACGCGATTATCCAGAGATCTAGATACAATTAGCCTATGATATCTACATGAAAGATGAAGTACCTTTTGTATAGTTTTTCAAATATGCAAAGCTTTAATCACAGAGGTTAACACATTTTATCATACAAGGTTATTTTCATGCAAGTGCTGTATAAAACTACTTTTACACTAATTCAAGCATATCTCGGGTTATACATAAGCAAACGACATGATATCCTAGTCTAAATTGAGTGTTTTTAAATTATCTTTCCAGTGGTATAAGTCTAACATTCCTATTCGTTGTCTATCAAAACCAGGTTTCTGATCAAGCAACAAAAACACAACGATAATTCAAATTGACATAACTTAATCATACGGAAACGAAATCAAGCGAATCCAAAGCCTAAACTCAATAGTTTTTTGCAAGGAATCTGAATATAACATAATAACTAACATTTGAAAAACTTAATTTTTCTGATCAAGCAAATACAAATTCATTTTTAAACCCTAGCGCATCAAACAATCAAAATAACGATAACGATTAACACGTACGCGTATAGACTTGAGCAATTGACAACATAACTATGAAACTCTTATAAAATTCAGATTTTAAGATTTAGGTTTTATGCAATTATACCTTAGATCACAAAATTAACGATACACGCGCGTAGAGGATGACACGAATTGAGACTTTGATGAAGCAAGATTGATCAAAAATAAATTTTGAGTGTGTGTGTGTATGTTATGGGCGATGGCAGTAGAGGGAGGGAAGAGGGAGCAGATGTCGACTGGAAAAAAAATAATGGGGAAGGGTTTGTGTAATTAGGGTACTACTAAGTATTTATATTAAGCCCTAACACTCCTAATTTACACTTAAATCCCTCAAGTTGCAAAATTAAACATAAAAGGGGGTGGAAGAGGGGCAATCGGCCGAATGGCCCATGGGGTAAATTCCCGGGCTCGTGTTTTGTAATACCGTGTAATCGTGGTCCGTTTTAAGTGTCGTTTAGTCGTACCGAAGGCCCGGAATGCTAACCCGGCTAAACGCAACTGATCGCTTAATTTATTAAAAACCTAATAAATTAAATATTTTAAAAAGTTAATAATTAATAAAATTAATTATTAAAATAAATCCGAGCGTTTCGTTGCTCAAAAAGCTATTATCAAAATCGTATCGTTTTTATCGTATTTCATTATTCGAAATATTTATTTGAATTAATATCAACCCATATTAATTATAGTAACCCTCCGAAGATCAAATATGCATTATTACACATAAACACATAAAAGTTAAATAATCGCCGTTAAATAAACTAACGGAAAGTTAACGGAAGTAACGGAAAAATCAGGGTTGTTACATTACCCACCTGTTATTGAAAATTTCGTCCTGAAATTTTAGTGATCGTCCGCTGAAGTAGTTTCCTCTGGAAACAATTGCGGATACTTCAGCCTCATCTGGTCTTCATGCTCCCACGTGAACTCTGGTCCTCTTCTCGCGTTCCACCGAACTTTAACGATAGGAATTCTGCTTTGCTTCAACTGTTTGACCTCACAGCCCAAGATTTCAACAGGTTCCTCAATGAAATGAAGTTTTTCGTCGATACGTAGTTCCTCTAAAGGAATAATCAAATTATCATCAGCTAGGCACTTCTTTAGATTAGATACATGGAAAACGTCATGAATACCGCTGAGTGCTTGTGGCAGTTCCAATCTGTAAGTTACCGGTCCAACTCTTTCAGTTATCTCAAACGGTCCAACATATCTAGGACTCAGTTTACCTCGTTTCCCAAATCGTACAACACCCTTCCAAGGTGATACCTTAAGCATAACCTTGTCACCAACTTGGAACTCTATGTCCTTCCGTCTAACATCGACGTAACTCTTTTGACGACTTCGAGCCGTTCTCAGTCGTTCCTGAATCTGTAGGACTTTCTCAGTTGTCTCCTGGATAATCTCAGGACCTGTCAATTGACTATCTCCCAATTCGCTCCAACAAACGGGAGATCTACACTTCCTTCCATACAATGCTTCGAAAGGTACAACCTTAATGCTCGCATGATAGCTGTTATTGTATGAGAACTCAGCCAGTGGTAAATACTTATCCCATCTGTTTCCGAAATCAATGACACACGCTCTCAACATGTCCTCAAAAGTCTGAATAGTTCGTTCAATCTGGCCATCCGTCTGGGGGTGATATGCTGTACTCATATCCAAACGAGTCCCCATTGCTTTCTGCAATGATCGCCAAAACCTGGAAGTAAATCTGCTATCCCGATCGGATATAATAGATATAGGCACTCCATGCCTAGAGATGACTTCCTTAATGTAGATCTGAGCCAACTTCTTCATTTTATCAGTTTCTCTTATCGGTAAGAAGTGTGCGGACTTAGTGAGATGATCCACGATAACCCAAATAGTATCATGACCTCTCGCCGTTCTTGGTAGTTTCGTAATGAAGTCCATGGAAATACCTTCCCACTTCCACTGGGGAATCTCTGGTTGAGTTAATAATCCTGATGGCTTCTGATGTTCAGCCTTGACTTTAGCGCAAGTCAAGCACTTCCTGACATAGGTAGCAATATCATCTTTCAAATTTGGCCACCAATAAAACGTCTTCAAATCCTGGTACATCTTATCTAATCCCGGATGAATTGAGTATCTCGACTTGTGTGCTTCCTCCAACACTAGTTCTCTCAATCCACCAAACTTTGGTATCCAAATTCGGTTAGCAAAGTACCATGTTCCATCCTCCTTGATGTCAAACTTCTTATCCATCCCTTTGAGAAATTCAACATCGACATTCTCTTGTTTCATGGCTTCTTGTTGTGCTTCGTGGATTTGTGATGTGAGATTCGTACGGACAACTATGTTAAGAGGTTTAACCCTAAGAGGTTTCTCTCGCTCCTTTCTGCTTAAGGCATCCGCCACAACATTCGCCTTGCCCGGATGGTATTGGAGTTCGCAGTTATAATCGTTGAGTAGTTCCATCCAACGTCGTTGTCTCATGTTGAGCTGTTTCTGATCGAATATGTACTGTAAACTCTTATGGTCAGTGAAGATAGTGAACTTGGTTCTAAACAGGTAGTGTCTCCACATTTTAAGTGCAAAGACAACAGCTCCTAACTCAAGTTCGTGCGTAGTGTAGTTCTGCTCGTGAATCTTTAACTGACGCGATCCATAAGCAATAACCTTGTTTCGTTGCATAAGCACGCAACCCATTCCTTGACGTGAGGCATCACAATAAACAACAAAATCTTCACTTCCCTCGGGTAGAGACAATACTAGTGCAGTTGTTAACTTCTCCTTCAAAACTGAAATGCAGTCTCTTGCGGTTCTGACCACTCAAACTTCTTGCCCTTATGAGTCAACGTGGTTAATGGTCGGGCGATCTTAGAGAATCCTTCAATGAATCTTCGGTAGTAACCAGCTAGACCCAAAAATTGCCTAATCTGCGTTGGCGTCTTTGGAGTTTCCCAATTCTTAACCGACTCAATCTTTGCTGGATCGACCTGTATTCCATTGGCCCCTACAACATGGCCAAGAAATTGTACTTTGGGTAACCAAAAGTCACACTTAGAGAACTTTGCATACAACTGCTCTTCTCTAAGCATAGTCAATATCGAACGTAGATGCTGCTCGTGCTCTTCTCTATTCTTGGAGTACACCAATATATCATCAATAAACACAATGACGGATTTATCTAGGTATGGCTTACACACACGGTTCATGAGGTCCATGAACACTGCTAGTTCGTTCATCAAACCAAATGACATCACTGTAAACTCATAATGCCCATAACGTGTTCTAAACGCTGTCTTCGGGACATCAGCTTCTTTGACTCTCAATTGGTGATACTCGGATCTAAAATCAATCTTCGAATAACAACTGGATCCCTGCAGCTAATCAAATAAGTCATCAATCCTCGGTAGCGGATACCGATTCTTGATTGTCAGCTTGTTCAATTCTCTGTAGTCGATACACAATCTCATCGACCCATCCTTCTTCTTAACAAACAGGACTGGAGCTCCAACTTGGGAATTTGTGGTTATGTGACACACCTTCTAGTACATGTCACAATTTAGGGCATTAAAACCCTCATGTTCTTCACTATGGGAAGCTCTTGTAGTTCTAAAGGTGCAAATGCGTATATTGTACGCGTAACGGGTGCAGCTGCTGGCACCAAATCAATCCGAAATTCGACTTCACGGTGGGGTGGACGTGTAACCTCAGGGCAATCTCTAATAGTTGGGAAATATTCGGGTCTCTTAAATGCCGGCTCATCTTTACTCACATGTGCCAGAATTGCGAGACATTCTCATCTCCTGTACTTCTGGTCCTTCGAGTAATTAGTGTAACATAATGGTGTACTGATCTCTTCTCCGTACACTATTATCGTCGGTGAAAGAAATTCGAATAGTTTTCTGGTCGTAGCTGCCTCGGTTGTATCGTCAGATAACCAGTTTGTTTCAACCACTAAGTTAAAACTTCCCAGTTTAATAGTTTTATAGAGTACACGTTGTCTAAGGAAGGTACAGGTTTATAAACATCGTGACCAGTTTCTCTAGCGTTAAAGCTTCTCTCAGCACCGGTGTTGACAGTATATATAAACATTATGGTTGATGAGATAGAACGTGATGATTTTCATGGAAAATGAAAATGAACAAGGTGTAATGGCAACTCAAACAAAATCTGATATTTAATCGAAAAGGGTTGGTACAAACTCTCAGACGGGTGTGTCTTGCAGGAACAGATGAAGTGTAGTTCGCGTCGATGTGTTCAAAGTTGGTTGGTAATGTTTGTGGGTATAATGAAAATGATTGTCGCTTAAGAATAGTATGTTGGAACAAAATGATGAGGGATATGGTAACGGGTAGTATTACTAGTAGCAATGAGTGGTGGCGTTAGCGATAAGTAGCGATGGGATGTGATAAGCAGTGATGATAGTAGTGATGTATAAGTTGTTAGATAGCATGCTCACATCATAAGTATATGCACATGTACTCTAATGCACCTAATAAGGCATAATGGTTTTCAGTCGGTAGGCTCGTGTTGGAAAACAAAATCATGGACGGCAGATGGCTGAATGATAGGTAAGTTGGTAATCGAGTGGACAATATCTACTACGTATTGTGCGAGCGGTTATCAGGAATTCCTCCTCTAAAGACGTATCAGAAATGAGTTTTGATGCACATTAGCGAGTAGTACAATGCGGAGGTGTTGGTAGTGTCGAGTATTACTTAGTAGTGGTAAGCAGTAATGAGTAGTATTGAGTAGTAGCAAGTAGCAAGGAGTAGCAGTTAAGTAGTATTTAGTAATGACAAGTGGTAAGAAGTAGTGATCAGTCGTGACTATTAGTGAGAGGCGACGTTGCGTAGTAGTTAGCAGTAATAAATAGTACTGAGTAGTGGTGTGAGATGAGTTCAAGTAGTGTCTTAGTAGTGACAAGTAGTGATTGGTGGTGACGGACAGTGTCGAGCAGTGTCAAGTTGTGTCGTGATTACAAGTTACTTATAAGTTATAATAATAATTGACTGCACAGTGTGAGTTTCTACTCACATTTAAGATTATACGATTTGTGTTCTAAACGTTTTTTTTATCCAAGTAACCTACTTGACTCGGCCCCCAATTCCTTATTTTGCAATGTCGGAACTTCTATATGAGTTACCGTAATGTAATCCCGGTCATTACATTACACTATCTCACATTTCCATTCGACATCACTCCATAAGTTCAAGATGGCGTAGTCAACTTAATTTAGTTAAATATGGCTTCTGGTGTACGTATGTGTTTCGTGATATAGTATATTTAGTCCAAGTCCATGTTGCATGGTGTAAGGCGTATATGTATGTGGTGTAATGTATAGCCCTACATGTAGCATTGTGAAGCAAATAGTGTAGGTATGGTGTATAAAAGTCGTCCAAGACACACGATTATAGACTAGACTTCACTAATGCGCCCAACGGTTAGACACACTAATGTATCCTAGTTCCCTATAGCCACAGCTCTGATACCAAATGTAACACCCCGTCAAAATCCCTTTGATGGAACGTTAACTCTGGTCCCAGTGTTTGGCTTGACTTCTACGTAACGGCAACAATTTACAGCGGAAGCAATTAATACCTCTTAAGGACCTGAGAATAACAACACGCAAAAACAGGTCAACAAATAATGTTGGTGAATCTACAGGTTTAAAGTAATGTAACAGTATCTGAAAAACAGTTATCAGAAAAATAGTTTAGTTTCTTTGACCACGAGATTCTATCGTCTGCATAAACCGAGCACCTGAATACTAGCAATGACCCGAGTATAGAAGCCACTATACCCGCCTTACCTCGTAAAATTTTATACACTTGTTCAAATGTATTTAATGTTCAAAGTAAATGCACCACAATTTTTATAGCGAGTGAGGTTGTCAACCTAACGGATCCGTCCATCTAAATTGTGTTTACACCGATGGTATTAAAAGTATTCAAGCTAGAGGCTTTTTGAACAAACTCATTATGCATATGTGTAGTACTCATGTCAATACAAAGTATTTGAAAATGTGAATATAACAACGTGTATTCTCATCCCTGAAAACATGTAAAAAGCGGGACTGTAGACTCACCTTTGAAATAAGCTCGGATTGAAAAGTGAACAATTAACTTTTACGGTTTATAGCCGAGTAATGCAACCTAAGTATACGTATGTAGGTTGGTTAATATATGTATCTTATATAAGTGTGGTTTCATAGTGTACGTTTTCTTATTGCTCGACTCGACGCGTTTCCAAATAAAAGTCAACTATATCATGCAAGTCAAACAAAGTCAACCGAAGTCAAACCGAAAGTCAAACTTGGTCAAAGTAGTCAAATAAAGTCAACATCAGTAGGTTCATGTCAAATATTGGTCAACATGTCAAACCTAAGTCAAACAATACGTTTTAGGTCATGAATGATCATTTTCACAATTTCAGTTTATCGTCATGCACAAAGTTTATGAACACGTAGCATACTTAGCACATTATATCATAGTAAAAAATTCAAGTAAATATGAAAAACTCCAGATCATAAATATACTTAAAGTCGATTCCAAAAAGTCCATCCAGGGACTCATACGACAATTAAAAGTCAGGAATCAGAAGGGATACATTTGGGGTTTGCCAAGTCAGTTTCTGACCACCCACTGATTTCATTTTGGCTATAACCGGAGTTAGGAACATGAAATTGATACAAGACAAGTGGAAATAGTTCAAGGACAAATCAAAGTAACACATATAAAAAATCTAGCAACTTTTGTTTAGCCAATTTGTACAGTTTATTCGTGCAAGTTGAACATTCAGTTTTCAGCTCAAATCAGAATTCACATAAAGTACGGCTCTATTGTGCCCAATGCATAAGGTTTCAGAGATTGACATAAACTAACAATAAGTCACATATCATGTTAAGTTTCATTTTCCAGAAGCATACATTCTCATGCAACATACACAATCCACAGAGTACAAAACCGTGTGCAATTTACAGATTCGATTCTCATTTAGTTAGTCACATTCGTACGCGATTATCCAGAGATCTAGATACAATTAGCCTATGATATCTACATGAAAGATGAAGTACCTTTTGTATAATTTTCAAATATTCAAAGTTTTAATCACATAGGTTAACATATTTTATCATACAAGGTTATTTTCATGCAAGTGTTGTATAAAACTACTTTTACACTAATTCAAGCATATCTCTGGTTATACATAAGCAAATGACATGATATCCTAGTCTAAATTGAGTGTTTTTAAATTATATTTCCAGTGGTATAAGTCTCACATTCCAATTCGTTGTCTATAAATACCAAATTTCTGATCAAGCAACAAAAACACAACGATAATTCAAATTGAGATAACTTAATCATACGGAAACGAAATCAAGCGAATCCAAAGCCTAAACTCAATAGTTTTTCGCAAGGAATCTGAATATAACATAATAATTAACATTTGAGAAACTTAATTTTTCTGATCAAGCAAATACAAATTCGTTTTTAAACCCTAGCGCATCAAACAATCAAAATAACGATAACGATTAACACGTACGCGTATAGACTTGAGCAATTGACAACATAACTATAAAACTCTTATAAAATTCAGATTTTAAGATTTAGGGTTTATGCAATTATACCTTAGATCGCAAAATTAACGATACACGCGCGTAGAGGATGACACGAATTGAGACTTTGATGAAGCAAGATTGATCAAAAATAAATTTTGAGTGTATGTGTGTGTGTTATGGGCGATGGCAGCAGAGGGAGGGAAGAGGGAGCAGATGTCGACTGGAAAAAAAATAATGGGGAAGGGTTTGTGTAATTAGGGTACTACTAAGTATTTATATTAAGCCCTAACACTCCTAATTTACACTTAAATCCCTCAAGTTGCAAAATTAAACATAAAAGGGGGTGGAAGAGGGGCAATCGGCCGAATGGTCCATGGGGTAAATTCTCGGGCTAGTGTTTTGTAATACCGTGTAATCGTGGTCCGTTTTAAGTGTCGTTTAGTCGTACCGAAGACCCGGAACGCTAACCGATCGTTAAACGCAACCAATCGCTTAATTTATTAAAAACCTAATAAATTAAATATTTTAAAAAGTTAATAATTAATAAAATTAATTATTAAAATAAACCCGAGCGTTTCGTTGCTCAAAAAGCTATTATCAAAATCGTATCGTTTTTATCGTATTTCATTATCCGATATATTTATTTGAATTAATATCAACCCATATTAATTATAGTAACCCTCCGAAGATCAAGTATGCATTTATTACACATAAACACATAAAAGTTAAATAATCGCCGTTAAATAAACTAACGGAAAGTTAATGGAAGTAACAAAAAAATCAGGGTTGTTTGAAGCGACCCGTCCTAATCCATCCGGACGAAGTCCATATCGATTATAAACGATTCACAACAGTTGATTACATCGCGAGGTATTTGACCTCTATATGATACATTTTACAAACATCGCATTCGTTTTTGAAAAGACAATCTTTCATTACATCGAAAGTTGACAACATGCATACCATTTCGTAATATATCTTACTATAATAGACTTAATAATAATCTTGATGAACTCAACGACTCGAATGCAACGTCTTTTGAAATATGTCATGAATGACTCCAAGTAATATCTCTAAGATGAGCAAATGCACAGCGGAAGATTTCTTTCGTACCTGAGAATAAACATGCTTTAAAGTGTCAACCAAAAGGTTGGTGAGTTCATTAGTTTAACATAAATAATCATTTCATAATTTTAATAGACCACAAGATTTGCATTTCTCATAAACATACGTCCCATGCATAGAGACAAAAATATCATTCATATGGATTGAACACCTGGTAACCGACATTCACAATATGCATATAAGAATATCCCATCATTCCGGGATCCTCCTTCGGACATGATATAAATTTCAAAGTACTAAAGCATCCGGTACTTTGGATGGGGCTTGTTGAGCCCGATAGATCTATCTTTAGAGTTCGCGTCAATTAGGGTGTCTGTTCCCTAATTCTTAGATTACCAGACTTAATAAAAAGGGGCATATTCGATTCGATAATCCAACCATAGAATGTAGTTTCGATTACTTGTGTCTATTCCGTAAAACATTTATAAAAGCAGCGCATGTATTCTCAGTCCCAAAAATATATATTGCAAAAGCATTTAAAAATGGAGCAAATGAAACTCACTCTACGATATTTTGTAGTAAAATATTCATACGACGGAACTGAACAATGCAAGGTTGGCCTCGGATTCACGAACCTATATCAAGTATATATATTAACACATATAACCACATAATTCCTTCTATGTAATATTTATATATATTAATAGTTGTAGTTATATAAATATATATACTTTATTGATATTTTATATTTTCAGTTATATTTTATACATAGTTGTTTTGTAAAATAATCAATATTCATACATATAGTTATAGTAATATATATTATATTTGTAATTAGTATTATATCAAAAATTAATAACTTGTTATATGTAATATTTATATAATTAATATCAATATGTTTAATTTAAAATTTTATGTAATATTAATATATAAAATTTATTTGTTATATAAAAATCATAATAATAATGGTTCTAGTATTAATAATAAAAATTGTATTTTTATTAAAAATAATAATAATAAGTTTTAATATCAATAATACTTAATAATAATAATAATAATCAATAAAAATAATAAAATACTACCTTAAAGGGTTTTCCCAAAAAAAATAAAAGCCACAGACCAGGCTCGAACCCAAGACCAATCACTTCCCTAACACCTCCCTTAACCGTTCCTCCATGACTGTTTTTCTGTATTAAAACCCTCCTAATTTGTTATAACCCGTATCTATTTCGTTCCCTACTCTTCTTCTTCCATTCAACTAATCGACCCAACACTATATCTCGGCCCAAGAGCCATTTACGGCCCAACAGACCCAACAGCTCAAGAAAAAAATATAAATGAATAAGCAGTCGCCTGGTTTCGAACTCTTGACCCCTTGATTAACAAACACACCAACAAACCACTTAACCATTATTTATTTTCTGTAATAACTCGCGTGTATATTTATATATCATATATGAGCTGTATGTCATCATCATTAACATTTTCGATCATCATCATCTTATCAAACTGGTACTGTAGCATCGCTGTTAAAACAGAAAAACAGAAACGTACTGCAGTAGCAGTAACAACGTAGCAGCATAGTAGTAACAAAGGTTGCAGGGGCTGTTTCGCTGGGTGTCAACCGAAAGAGGAAACAGAAAACAGAAGTTGAAACAGAAAAAGCATGATCAAATAAGGATGGTGATGTTTGGTGGTATTCTGCGAATAGGGACTGGGATAATTTAAGTAGAAACAGTAGCGAAAATACTTCGGTTTGCAGGTGGTGTTTGATTATGGTTACGTGGGTGGTGGTCTCCGGCTATCTACAGCCGTAAAATAGCAGAGAGAGAGGTGATGGAAGGTAGTCGTGTGTGTGATGAAGGTAGTGGTATGATGGAGCTGTAACAGAAAATGAAGGTGTTGTGGTGTGTTTTTGATCAAGAAGCAGAAGTAACCGGTTATGGTTGCATGGCTCGAACAACAACATTAAATAGAAACAAGAGTAGCAATAGCATACGAGCGGTTTGATGGATTTAAGTGGCAGTGGAAATCGAAGGTACAAAAAGGAAAAATGGTTTTGTTTGATTGTGATGGTTGTAGTGTTGGACACAAGAAAGAAAACGAAAGGAATGATCTTGGTGATGGTGGTTGAGGATGGTTGCTCGTGGTGGCGAGTGGTGTTTAATGGTGCTCACGGTGGTGGCCGAACGTAGGGAGCTAGGTGAAGGTTGATCGAGTCTATGGTTTATGAAAGTGTTAGTGAATATGCATATGCATATGTACCTTATATATATAAAGAGGATAATATTTCTTAATATTATAATATGAATCTTTTATCATAAATTTAAGAACGTGCAGTTTTAATAATAATAAAATATCATAAGCAGCCTCAATTTGTTATTTAGTTAC